>NC_057799.1:181503731-181651571 GCF_018294505.1 Triticum aestivum
TGGATGTTCCTCCATCATGTGTGGTTCATTCCCATGGTTCCAGCTGTTGGTGAAACCACTTACGTTTGCAAGAGGAATTGTAGACTTCACAAACAAATTTGTCATTCAGTCTGTACTGAATGTTGGCCAAGAGAAGCATCCATGTTAGTAGGAAGAACATATGTTTTTTCTAGATCTTTGCTTTTGGGGCTACATATTTGTATATGATCTGTGAATCATTGAGATGCATTAACATGTTGATCTTATGTATGGGAATCGTACTAGTTGGTTTTAGTTGTGGCTGATCTTTGCTTTTGGAGCTACATATTTGTCTATGATCTGTGAATCATTGAGATGCATTAACAGTTCCTTATATCTGTTCGCTCAGTGTTTACAAGTTACCGATCGATCACTAGCTAGCCTGCTAATGCGCTCCTGGCTGTTTTAGTTGCGACGCAAAATCCGAAGTGGTAGTTTTTTGAATAAAAATGCCTACCTCTGAAGAAACTGACAAGCTACTCTGAAGAAAATGCCATGCGAATCTGAAGAAACTGCTAGCAAAAACGTTCGCAAATGCCTTATCTCCCAGCTAAAGTTCATCAATTAATGCCCTCGGCTGCGACTCGTTGCATGCTGCTCCGCATACTGGCTGCGAGGATTTTGAGTGCCCGCATGCAGCCGGCCGTAATTAAGGCAGCTAACTGATGCGAAAAAGATGCGCTTTAATTGTTGCGGGCCTTTTAAACCCGTGGAATCATTATTGACAAGGAGGGAGATGATTCAAGTGCACTCGTTTGACCGTAATGCCGGCGTGCGATCCAGCACGGATGGGACGGGACGGCACAGTCAGAATTTCAGTTTCTCTAGCTTTCCACGGCAAGCTGGCGCGCTAAGCCATGCCTGCTTCATTATGCATTGAATTTCGATGACCGTCGCGCTACCTTCCGCTTATAAATACTGTTTCTCGGCCTTCTATGGTGGCACCGTGACCCAACTCGCCCTATCCTCATAAGCCCCCACCGGCCCGACGTTGCTCACCACTTATCCTCGCTCTCGCCACGTCTGCCATGCCCCCGCCCGTCTGCGATACGCGTGGCCGGAAGCGGTCACCGCCGGAACTAGTGTTCGGTTTTTCACCGGAAGGCAGACGGAGGGAGGAGGCATTCTATCGGTCTTTAGATGTCAATGCGGAGATCGAGGACTTGTTGGAGTGCGACCGCTTGGCGGAGGAGCAGGAGTTGTTGGAGCGCGACCGCTTGGCGGATGAGCAGCGTATCGCCGATTTGCGCCGCCAGAGGGACATGGAGCAGCAGCGCACCGACGCTCTGAGTCGCGAGCAGAGCGCCCGCACGTGGGCCGACTACGTGGAGGCCGGCGCCTGGCAAATAGCCCTGGAGGCTGTCGGGCACGCACGCATTCGCGACGCCGATTTTTACTACCAGCTCGTCAAGTGGGTTTCCCGCTTAGAAGCCGAAGCTTCGGTGGACCACGCCGGCATGGAAAGGGCCAACGCGCGCGAGCAACGCGCCGTATCGCACCTCTGGCAAGTCCGAGGCGAGGCGGAGGACGCCGGGCCGGCGTTTAGCGTGTACCGCAAATGGCGGCCGGCATCGTCTAGTTAGCTAAGAGTAAGTTAGTACTTGTACGCTACTAGAGTATTAGTGGAAGTAGATTGTTAACTTGGCTATGATGCTTGTCAACGTGGAAGTTCAGTACTCTATATGTGGATCAGACCTGTTACTTTGCTCTGAATGTTGAACTTTCCATTTGAACATATGGAATGTGCAGTTTTTTAAAATGGGTCGTATTTGTCCTCCACGGGTTTAGAGGCTGACTTGTGGGCCTACCAAGTTGACGCGTACACAACCAGGAGATGATTGTACGTGGAGAGGATGATAGCAGGGACCCGCCAAGGTCATGGCAGTACGCAAGCAAAGTGCCTCCTTATTTCAATCCAATAAAAAAATGGCTCCTCGTAATGGATTTCTGACATCTGGGTCCCATGCCATTGTCAAGGTAGTCAATAAACGAGAGAGTTGCACAACGAGCGGCTGACATCAGGGACCCAGCAGCTCGCCCAGTTATTTTTGTTTTGGGTTAATTTGATAAATGACACTCCAAATCCGGTGTTTCTAAGAAATGCCATTGCAATTTCCAAACTTTGAAAAATCCCATTTCATGCCATCCCCAGTGGCATTTTTCGAAGTCTGGAGTGGCGTTTTTCAAAGTTTGCAAATTGCAGTGGCGTTTTCCAAAGTTTGCAAAAATTGTAGTGGCATTTTCCAAAGTTTGGAAATTGCAGTGGCATTTTTATGAATCGCCATATTTGTTGTGGCATTTATCTAATTTGTTTTTGAGACGGAATTAGGGTGTCAACTGGGCTGTGCGGGGCACTCTGGCATGTCTAGACAGCCTTCTCTTTTATGTTTACCACAGACCAGCCCAGTAGTTTTTTTTTCTTTCTGAAAATGGCTAGCCCAGTTTTTTTGTGATTTGTCAAGTAAGTCGCTCTGTCAGGCCTATTGGGCTGCAAATCTTTCAAGACGAGGAGAGCTTCATTCGGCTGGACGAGAAAATGGCCTATCAGTAATGAGAAATGGGCTGTACATTTTTTAAACACATCAAACCGACAATTACTTTCAAATTTCTTTTTTTTCATTTCAAGATTTTAAATTGCATCAATTTTTATGCGTGGACAATTTGTTGGATTTTATATTGATATACATTTATTTTTAAAATCAGTTTGAATGTGACTCGAAATTTCGGGATTAAAAACAGTTCGGACCGCACCGAAATATGCAACATTTCGTATAGTTTTTTAACCGTGGCCACAATATGGGCTGTAATGCTAACAAAAAGAATATGGGCTCCAAAAAAACCTTCAGAATTAGCAAATGGGCTGTAAATTATTAGAAATAATGGCAGATGGGTTGTATGTTGTTTTCCACAGATTTGAGGCTTTCCTAGAAAAAAGGTTGACGCACAAGCAATGACTGTTGGATGTCCATCCAACGGCCGTCGTGCTCCTTCAATCTCTGCTCCTCCTGCTCCAGCCGCTCAAACAAGCGCCGGTGGGACTGCCTGCTCCCTCCTCCCCGCGGTCGGCTGTGCTGCCGCGCAGGCTTCACCGCCCCACCGTACTCCCATCGCTGGCCTAGCCATCCCTCTACTCACCCACACCTGTTGTTATTCTCCGGCAACGGCAGACGAACCAGTAAACCCTCGTATAGTCGTATTCCCCTCCGCGTGGGAAACAACTGCCGAGTCTTCCCTGCCTCCGTGTCATTCCCTTCCTAGGCCTCGCCGTCGTCCACCGCCCTGGTGCTCCCGGCGCGGCCTGGTCAACGTGGTCAACGACCGACATGCATCTGAAGTGGACTGTACATGGAGAGGCTGACAGCTGGGTCCACGGCCGCACGCAAGGAAATGCCTCCTTATTACGTGCAAAATAATGATTCCTCCACCTGACATATGGGACCCACCGAAAGGGCCTCTGTATTTCGCGAAAAAACGTTACCGCCGCTGACAGCTCGGACCCACCAGCTATATCTTCGCACGTAAGGAAGTGCGTCCTTATTACGCACAAAAAATGAATACTCCCCCTGCTAGCTGGGACCCAGTATAGTGGCAGGCTGACTTGTGGGCCTACTAAGTTGACAGGGACGGAGGGCTTTATCAACTTAGTCAATATGCACGATTCTAGCTCCAGTGACCGTATGATGTGCATCCAACGGCTGTAGTGCTTCTTCAACCTCTGGTCTTGTTGCTCCAGCCGCCCAAAGCAGCGCCGGTCGTGCCGCATGCTCCTGCCTCCCATGGCCAGCTGTGCTGCCGCAGAGAACTCACCGCCCCCTACTATTCCCACCGCTAGCCAGGCCCTGCGGCGACGGCAGCCTCACACCGCAGCCGAACCAGTGAACCCTCGTACTCCTCTCCGCGCGGGCTTCCACTGCCGCATCTTCCCCGGCTCCGCGTCATCCCCTTCCTAGGCCTCGCCGTCGTCCACCGCCCTAGTGCTCTCGGCGCGGCGTGGTCAACGTGGTCAAGGAACGGCTTCCATCGGACGTGGACTGTACATGGAGAGGCTGACAGCTGGGTCCACAGCCGCAGCAAGGAAGTGCCTCCTTATTACACGCAAAATAATTATTCCTCCACCTGACAGCGGGGACCCATCGGACGGGCCACCGTATTTCACGAAAAAAAACGTTCCCCCCTGACTGCGGGGACCCACCAGCTACATCTTCGCACGCAAGGAAGTGCGTCCGGGAAAAAATAAAGATTCGCCCCCCTGACTACTGGGACCCACCAGCTACATCTTCGCAGGCAAGGAAGTGCCTGACAGTCGGGAGCCACCTGGTCGAAACGTAGCATTGTCATTCTGGTCGCGAACGTGTACGTACATACTGGTCGATGTAGAGGCGCGCACGTGTCGTAGTAGAGGCGTGCACGTAGCATGTACACGTACGTACAGTGGCCAGTGTGCAAGAAAGAAAATACAGCCACGTACGTACATACGGGCAGGGTCTCGAACGCCTACTCGCGCATACGTACGGCCAGGGCTCATGTACATGGCTGGGTCGGAACAGAGAAACAGCGTCGTCGTCGTGTTCATGGGGAGCCAACCGGCTGGGTCGGAACAGAATGCGTCGTCGTGTTCATCGGGAGGGCTTGGACGGAACAGCCGATGGAAATGAGGCCTGGCGTACCACAGAATGGAGGAAACGGCCTTGTGTTCGACCGGCCACGTTTGAAACGGGATCCTGTTCATCGAGAGGGGTCTGGCGTACCACAAAACAGAGGAAACGGACCTCCTACGGTCGAAACGGCGGTCCTGTTGATCGGGAGGGGTGTGGCGTACCGCAAAACCGAGGAAACGGACTTGTGTTGGAGCGCTACGGTCGAAACGGGGGTCCTGTTCATCGGGAGGGGTGTGGCGTACCGCAAAACGGGACTCCACGGGATACTGTTCATCTCCACCATCGACCCCCTCCAGCCTCCACGGGCTACTGTTCATCCACCGTCGACCTCCTCCAGCCTGCACCTGCGACTGTTCATCCACGGGCTCCTGTTCATCCAGCCTCCACCACGCGCTACTCCACCGGCTACTGTTCAACCAGCCCTCTCCACGGGCTCCTGTTCAACCACCCCTCCACGGACTACTGTTCATCCAGCCCTCCACCGTCTACTGTTCATTCTGCCCTCCACGGGGTGGTCCTGTTCATCCTGCCCTCCACGGGGTCCTGTTCATCCAGCCCCAACCGGCTCGATCGATCGGGGTCCTATTCATCCAGAGGCAACACCACGGGGTCCTGTTCATCCACCCCCACCGGGAACTGTTCATCCAAACCCCCCCAGCAACGCTCACTGTTCATCCAGAGGCAGCATCGATCGGCTTCAGTTAGCAGCAGTAGCGAAGGAATCGCTCGATCGGGTTCAGTTAACAGCCATCGATCGATCGCTCGGGTTCAGTAACGCGTAGCCTGCAGTGCAATCACTCGGGTTCAGTTAGAGCCAAACGCCTCGCTCGGGTTCAGTTAGAGCCCAACGCCTCACACCCACGCGCGTGCGTGTACGAGAGAAACGCGCATCGCTCGGCCCCGACCACCCACCGTAACCGGGAACACCCCGATATTTTCCTCGCCCTCGCTTCTACCACGGTTTTTTCCGTCATGGACGGCCGAAAGAATGTCATGCAGCTGCGTCTCCGGCCCGCCCAGGACGAAAAGCCCATTTTCTGTCATGATTTTTTGTCATAGAAGTAGGACCCCACCACATCTGTGATGATACCGGGTTTTGTCACAATTATCGTCATAGAAGTGTCATAAGTATGACAGAAAAAATTTCGTTCGGCCCAAAATGTCACGGATGTGTCTTTTTTTTGTAGTGTACGTCTCCGTCGTATCTATAATTTTTGATTGTTTCATGCCAATATTATACAACTTTCACATATTTTTTGCAACTTTTTATATGATTTATTGGACTAACCTATTGATCCAGTGCCCACTGCCAGTTCCTGTTTTTTGCATGTTTTTTGTATTGCAGAGAATCCGTATCAAACAAAGTCCAAATGCAATAAAATTTCACAAAGGATTATTTTGGAATATATGTGATTTTTGGGAGTTGGAATCACCGCAAACGGAGGCCCACACAGCCCACAAGACACCAGGGTGCGCCAGAGGCCCCTGGCGCATGGTGGTGGGTTGTGCCCTCCTCTAACGTCGGTTGGAGTTGTACTTCGGGCGCAAGGAAGCTTATATCCGGAAAAAATCGTGTTAAAATCTCAGCGCAATCGGAGTTACGGATCTCCGGGAATATAAGAAACGGTATTCGGCCAGATCTGGGGAACGCGAAACAAAAGAGAACAGAGAGGAAGATCCAATCTCAGAGGGGCTCCCGCCCCTCCGCTGCCATGGAGACCAAGGACCAGAGGGGGAACCCTCCTCCCATCTAGAGGGGAGGCCAAGGAAGAAGAAGAAGGAGGGGGGCTCTCTCCCCCTCGCTTCCGGTGGCGCCGGAGTGCCACCGGGGCAATGATCGGGACGACGATCTACGTCAACAATCTTGCTACCGTCAACACCAACTCTCTCCCCCTCTATGCAGCGGTGTAACACCTCTTTCCCTCGCTGTAATCTCTACTTAAACATGGTGCTCAACTCCATATATTATTTCCCAATGATCTATGGCTATCCTATGATGTTTGAGTAGATCCGTTTTGTCCTGTGGGTTAATCATGATCTTGGTTGGTATGATTGTATATTTTATTTATGGCGCTGTCCTACGATGCCCTCTGTTCTCGCGCAAACGTGAGGGGTCCCCGATGTAGGGTGTTGCAATATGTTCATGGTTCTCTTATGGTGGGTTGCGAGAGTGACAGAAGCTTAAATCCGAGTAAGTGGGGTATGACGTATGGTAGTAAAGAGGACTTGACACTGAATGCTATGGTTGGGTTTCACGACCTTAATGATCTTTAGTAGTTGCGGATGCTTGCTAGGGGTCCACTCATAAGTGAATATGATCCAAGTAGAGAAAGTATGTTAGCTCATGCCTCTCCCTCATATAAAATTACAAGAATAATTACCGGTACTTGTTATCGATTGCCTAGGGACAAATGACTTTCTTGTTGACAAAAGCTCTCAACTAAAACTAACTTAGTTGTGTCTTTATCTAAACAACCCCTAGATTTTATTTATGTTCTCTTTATTATCTTGCAAACCTATCCTATCACACCTACAAAGTACTTCTAGTTTCATACTTGTTTCCGGTAAAGCGAACGTCAAGTGTGCGTAGAGTTGTATCGGTGGTCGATAGAACTTGAGGGAATATTTGTTCTACCTTTAGCTCCTCGTTGGGTTCGACACTCTTATTTATCGAAAAAGGCTACAATCGATCCCCTATACTTGTGGGTTATCAGGGGCGTCTCTTCTAACCACGTGTTTTCCCAAAATCTGGTTGACATCCCATTGCCAACCAAGAATTTGACCCTACAAAAGAAACATTCTTTCATTCGCATGAGTCCCTTCCAAAATGGCGAATCAGTTGGTCTCACGGTGACCTGGGCAAGCGCTTTCGAATGTAAATACTTATTGCGTAAAATCTGAGCCCACATACCTTCCGGCTCAGTCTCTAACCTGTAGAGCCATTTACTCATAAGGCATTTATTCTTGATTTCCAAGTTCTCAATACCGAGCCCCCTGGTCCTTGGGTCGGCAAAGGATATCCCAACGAGTGAGACGGTATTTCTTCTTGGCCTCATATGACTACCAGAAGAACCAAGATCTAAATAAATCAAGTCTTTTCCGTACCCCTTTTGGTATCTCGAAGAAAGATAGCAGGAACATCGGCATACTAGTAAGTACTGAATTTATCAATACTAGCGGACCTCCATAAGACATTAGTTTGCTCTTCCAACAACTAAGCTTTTTTTCAATTCGATCTTCGATGCACTTCCATTCTTTATTAGATAACTTACGGTGATGAATCGGTATGCCCAAATAATTGAAAGGAAAAGAACCTAATTCACACCCAAACAATTGCCTGTATGTGTCTTGCTCATCTTTGGCCTTACCAAAGCAGAACAACTCGCTCTTGTGAAAGTTTATTTTTAATCCAGACAATTGTTCGAAGAGACATAGTATGAGTTTCATATTTCGCGCTTTTGCAATGTCATGATCCATAAACAGGACAGTGTCGTCAGCATATTGTAAAATGGAGACTCCCCCATCCACCAGATGAGGGACTAGCCCCTCCACTTGACCGTTTTGCTTGGCTCTGCCTATCAGAATGGTCAACATATCGGCCACTATAATAAATAGGAGAGGATACATTGAATCCCCTTGTCTCAATCCCTTGCGTGTCTGAAAGCAGTGACCGATATCATCGTTAACCTTAATGCCGACACTCCCCTTCTGGAATTGAGAACTCACTTGCTTCCACCAAGTCTCACTAAATCCTTTCATGCACATTGCCTGTTGAAGAAATGGCCATTTTACTTTATCATGTGCCTTCTCAAAATCCACTTTGAAGATAACCCCATCTAGCTTCTTCGAATGGATTTCATGCAACGTTTCATGCAAGACAACAACCCCTTCAAGAATGTGTCTCTCGGGTATGAAAGCGGTCTGGCTCGGTTGCACTACCGAGTGAGCAATCTGCGTCAATCTATTCGTGCCCACTTTCGTGAATATTTTGAAACTCACGTTAAGAAGACATATTGGCCTGAATTGTTCGATACGAACTGCCTCCTGATACGTCTCCAACGTATCTATAATTATTGATTGTTCCATGCTGTTTTATTATCAATCTTGGATATTTTATAATCATTTTATAGTCATTTTTTGGTACTAACCTATTGACATAGTGCCAAGTGCCAGTTGATGTTTTTTTCCATGTTTATTACATTGCAGGAAACCAATATCAGACGGAGTCCAAATGCTACAAAACTCCATGATGATTTTTTATGGACCAGATGGAAGATGTTGGGCCATGGTTGCACCTGGGGGAGTCCCGAGGAGGGGACAAGCCACCAGGGCGGGCCAGGAGACCCAGGCGCGTCCTGGTGGGTTGTGCCCACCTCGGGTGCCCCCCGGACCGCCTCTTTGCTCTATAAATACCCCAAAAATACCAGAACCCTAGGAGAGTAGACGAAATATTCATCCAGCCACCGCAGAGTCCAGAACCACCAGATCCAATCTAGACACCATGTCGGATGGGGTTCACCACCTCCATTGGTGCCTGTCCGATGATGTGTGAGTAGTTCTTTGTAGACCTTCGGGTCCGTAGTTAGTAGCTAGATGGCTTTCTCTCTCTCGCTGAATTCTCAATACAATGGTCTCTTGGAGATCCATATGATGTAACTCTTTTTGCAGTGTGTTTATTGGGATCTGATGAACTTCGAGTTTATGATCAGTTACATCTTTTTATATCCATGAAAGTTGTTTGAATTTCTTTGATCTCTTATATGCATGATCTCTTATAGTCTCGTATTTCTTCTCCGATATTTGGGTTTTGTTTGGCCAACTTGATCTATTTATCTTGCAATGGGAAGAGGTGCCCGGTAGTGGGTTCGATCTTACGGTGCTTGATCCCAGTGACAGGAAGGGAAACAACATGTATGTATCATTGCTACTAAGGATAAAAAGATGGGATCTATATCTACACAATAGATAAACGGATCTTGTCTACATCATGTCATCGTTCTTATTGCATTACTCCATTTTTCCATGAACTTAATACACTAGATGCATGCTGGATAGCGGTCGATGTGTGGAGTAATAGTAGTAGATGCAGGCAGGAGTCGGTCTACTAATCTTGGACGTGATGCCTATGTAATGGTCATTGCCTGGATATCATCATAATTATTTGAAGTTCTATCAATTGCCCAACAGTAATTTTTTTACCCACGGTTTGATATCTTTCTCGAGAGAAGCCACTAGTGAAACCTACAGCCCCCGGGTCTTCTTCCTCATATATTTGCTTGCGATCTACTTTTCCTTTGCATTTTTATTCAGATCTATTAAACCAAAAATACAAAAATACTTTGCTGGACTTTATTTTATTTGTGATCTATTATTTCAATCTATTACAAATTTCTGGCATCGTTACCCGAAAGGGATTGACAACCCCTTTAACACGTCGGGTTGCGAGGTGGCGTTATTTGTGTGTAGGTGCTGTTTACGTTGTGTTGCTTAGTTCTCCTACTAGTTCGATAACCTTGGTTTCTTCACTGAGGGAAATACCTACCGTCGTTGTGCTGCATCATCCCTTCCTCTTTGGGGAAATACCGACGTACTCCTAGCTGTCAGGAGCTTTTCTGGCGCTATAGTTAGAGAGCGATCAAAAGGAATTTCTGGCGCCGTTGTCGGGGAGGATCTTCAACATAACCAGGTTCCTAATCACAAATCTCATCTCCTCACAATTTACATTATTTGCCATTTGCCTCTCGTTTTCCTCTCCCCCACTTCACAAAAATTTGCCGTTTTATTCGCCTCTCTTTTTTCGTTCGCTGTTTTCTTGCCGGATCTGTTTTCCTGTGCGTTCTTGTTTGCATAATCATGATGCCTCAATGAAAATACTATGATGTTCCTTACCCCAATATTTTGCTTGAAATTGAGAAAAGTACTAAGGAATACATGACTACACAATTTGAGCATAACAAGTACTTTACCGAAGAACTTAAGGAGCACACTGTTGTGTTAGATGCTGTCACAAAACAACTTGATGATATTAGTAGAGAAGTTTGCAATCTCCAATCTAAGTATGCTTTTGCTGAAAGTTTGCTAGGAAAAATATCCGATGCACAAGCTACCTTAGTAAATCAAATGGCCGCTAAACCAATCTCATTAGAAGGTAAAAATGATGAAGATCTTAAAATGATTGGTGTTTCCTATTCTCTGTTTAGTAAAGATAAGATTGATGAAAAAGGGACTGGAGAAGAGTCAACTTTAGGTAGAAGGCGTCCCGATATTTCGGAGGGTGGAAATCTTGTTGAGAAAATTGATAAAAGTGGGTTTGGAGAGGTCAAAACTTTAGTTAGTGATGCACCCACTCTTTTGGATTACAAAGACTTTAATTATGATAGTTGCTCTTTGATTGATTGTATTTCTTTGTTGCAATCCATACTAAATCCACGCCATGCTTATGAACAAAACAAAGCTTTTACTAAACATATTGTTGATGCTATGATGAAAGCTTTGAAAGAAAAATTGGAATTAGAAGTATCAATTCCTAGAAAATTGCATGATGAGTGGGAACCTACTATCAAAGTTAAGATTAAAAATTATGAGTGTTTTGCTTTGTTCCACTTGGGTGCTGGTGTTTCTACAATTTTGAAATCTTTATGTGATGTGCTTGGTCTTACCAATCTTGAAGAATGTTCCTTGAATTTGCACTTGGCGGATTCTACTATTAAAAAGCCTATGGGAAGAATTAATGATGTTCTTATTCTTGCAAATAGGAATTATGTGCCCACAGATTTTATTGTTCTTGATATTGATTGCAATCCGTCTTGTCCAATTATTCTTGGAAGACCGTTTTTACGCACTATCGGTGCCGTGATTGATATGAAAGAAGGCAATATTAAGTTCCAATTCCCTTTGAGAAAAGGTATGGAACACTTTCCTAGAAAAAAATTAAGCCACCTTATGAATCAATCATGAGGGCATCTTATGGATCTCGAACCAAAGATGACAAAACTTAGATTCTTGATTTATGCCTAGCTAAGGGCATAAAACGATAGCGCTTGTTGGGAGGCAACCCAATGAATAAAATTTATTTTTTATTTTTACTTTATGTTCTTGTGTGTTTGCACAATTATGCTACTAGTATGATTGTGTTTTTATGTTTTAATTAGTGTTTGTGCCAAGTAAAGCCTTTAGGTTCTTCTTGGGTGATAGTTGTTTGATCTTGCTGAAAAAGACAGAAACTTTGTGCTCACAAAAATAATTTTCCTAAATCACAGAAAAGAAGTTTTGCCTTGATTCTTTTTGCATAATATTAATATACAAATCACCCTGGTCTTCCTAATTTGGTATAATTTTTGGAGTTCCAGAAGTATTCGCAAAACTCAGATTGCTACAGACTGTTCTGTTTTGACAGAGTCTGTTTTCTTTGTGTTGTGTGCTTATTTTGATGGCTCTATGGTTGTCTTTGATGATTTTTTGCCATAAAAAATTTGGAATACAGTAGATATAACACAAAAACAAAATATGAATTGGTTTTATATAGCACTTATAGTAGTGATTTATTTTTCTTACACTAACGGATCTCACAAAGGTTTTGTTGAGTTTTGTGTGATTGAAGTTTTCAAGTTTTGGGTTATCTTACGATGGATGAAAGAAGGATAGAAGAGCCTAAGCTTGGGGATGCCCCGGCATCCCAAGCTATTATCCAAGAATGAGCAACCAACTAAGCTTGGGGATGCCCCTGAGTGGCATCCCCTCTTTCTTCTAACGACCATCGGTATTTTACTCGAGGCTATATTTTTATTTGTCACATGATATGTGTTTTGCTTGGAGCATCTTGTATGATATGAGTCTTTGCTTGTTTTATTTTGTGTTTTAATTCATCAATCCTTGCTGGACACACCTATTTGAGAGAGCCAAAATTACATCAAGACTTGTTAGAATTGCTCTGTATGCTTCACTTAAATCTTTTATGAGCTAGGACTTGCTCTAGTGCTTCACTTATATCTTTTTGAGCACGGTGTGGTTAGTATTTTTTAAGAAATTCTCTCTTGCTTCACTTAGATTTATTTGAGTTAGTAAAATTTTGAAGAAATTCTCTCTTGCTTCACTTAAATTATTTTGAGAGAAAGAAAAAGAATTATGCTCATGATCTTCACTTATATTTGTTTGAGCTTATGAAAAGCAACACATGAAAATTAGTCCCAAAGTGGTAGATATCCAAGAAGGATAAAGTAAAAAAATTGTCATGAAGATCATTGGACCAAATAAACTTGATTCTTAGTAATAGTTTTGAGATATGATGATGTGATATGTGAGTTATGTTGATGAGTAATTGTGCTCCAGTAAGAATATTGGTGTTAAGGTTTGTGATTCGCTATGCAATGCATGCACGAAAGTCAATAATCATGCAATGAAAATTATATCCTACTTGTGGTGCATTATTCGGTGTTAATTATGCTTAATGCTTGCTTATGTGATTATTCGTTTCTTGGTTGTTCACTTCTCAATCTTTTGCTAGCCTTCATTTTGCACTAAGTATGACCTCTACTTGTGCATCCAAAATCCTTTAAACCAGTTTTGCCACATGAGTCCACTATATCTACCTATATGCAGTATTCTTTTGCCGTTCTAAGAAAATTTGCATGTGCCATCTCTAATTTTCAAAATAAACTTCTCCTTTGTGTGTTTGTTTCGCTCCGGAACGGTAACGGGTGGCTAATATTTTCCATGCTGGATGTGTTATTCTCACGATGAGTGTTTATTCACTTGTCATTGCACGAGAGTAAGGCAAAGGTTTTAGGGATGCCCAGTCCCGAAATGCAAAAATGTATTTACTTTATGTTGTCAAATAATAAATTCCTTGGAAAGTGTTGGTATGGAAGGCACCCAGGGATACGGCAAGCCATGGAAAGTGAAAGTATGGTGGAAAAAGGAATACACTTTATTTTCTGTTTGGGAACCGCCTATGGCATATCTAGCATGGAAAGTGTTCAGAACTCTGAGTCGTTTTCGTTGCTGGGATGGATACACCTCCCAAAATGTTTTTATCTCTAATTTTTTTTCGCTTTGAGCTCAAGCACCTCTACAAATCCCTACTTCCCTCTGCGAAGGGTCTTTCTTTTACTTTATGCAATTTTTACTTTAAAATTTGAGTCTCCATATTCTCTTATAAAAAGCACCAACTAGGAGGCAATATGATCGTACTTAAGTATTGGGTGTAGCTAATATTCGAGTGTGTTTCATGAATGGATCAATGTTTGAGCATGATGGGCTAGGGATAACTTGTTTTAGCGCTGATATTTTGAAAGACATGGTTGCTTGTTGATATGCTTGAGTATCTAAATTATTATATCAAAACTAGACAATTGCTTTGAATCAGACAAAAGTCCAAATGTCCATGCTATAAAGAAAAGAATATAATATGACTTGATGAATAGCACTCCACATCAAAAATTCTGTTTTTATCACTTACCTACTCGAGGACGAGCAGGAGTTAAGCTTGGGGATGCTGATACGTCTCCAACATATCTATAATTTTTTATTATTCCATGTTGTTTTATTATCAATCTTGGATGTTTTATAATCATTTTATAGTCATTTTTTGGTACTAACCTATTGACATAGTGCCAAGTGCCAGTTGTTGTTTGTTTCATGTTTTTTACATCGCAGGAAATCAATATCAGACAGAGTCCAAATGCCACGAAACTCCACGATGATTTTTTATGGACCAGATGGAAGATGTTGGGCCCTGGTTGCACCTGGGGGGAGTCCCGAGGAGGGGACAACCCACCAGGGCGCGCCAGGAGGCCCAGGCGTGCCCTGGTGGGTTGTGCCCACCTCGGGTGCCCCCCGGACCGCCTCTTTGCTCTATAAATACCCCAAAAATACCAGAACCCTAGGAGAGTCGACGAAATATTCATCCAGCCGCCGCAGAGTCTAGAACCACCAGATCCAATCTAGACACCATCTCGGATGGGGTTCACCACCTCCATTGGTGCCTCTCCGATGATGCGTGAGTAGTTCTTTGTAGACCTTCGGTTCCGTAGTTAGTAGCTAGATGGCTTTCTCTCTCTCTCTCTGAATTCTCAATAGAATGGTCTCTTGGAGATCCATATGATGTAACTCTTTTTGCGGTGTGTTTGTTTGGATCTGATGAACTTTGAGTTTATGATCAGTTATATATTTTTATATCCATGAAAGTTATTTGTGTTTCTTTGATCTCTTATAGCCTCATATTTCTTCTCCGATATTTGGGTTTTGTTTGGCCAACTTGATCTATTTATCTTGCAATGGGAAGAGGTGCCCGGTAGTGGGTTTGATCTTACGGTGCTTGATCCCAGTGACAGAAAGGGAAACAACATGTATGTATCATGGCTACTAAGGATAAAATGATGGGATCTATATCTACGCAATAGATAAATGGATCTTGTCTACATCATGTCATCGTTCTTATTGCATTACTCCGTTTTTCCATGAACTTAATACACTAGATGCATGCTGGATAGCGGTCGATGTGTGGAGTAATAGTAGTAGATGCAGGCAGGAGTCGGTCTACTAATCTTGGACGTGATGCCTATGTAATGATCATTTCCTGGATATCGTCATAATTATTTGAAGTTCTATCAATTTCCCAACAGTAATTTGTTTACACACCGTTTGCTATCTTTCTCGAGAGAAGCCACTAGTGAAACCTATGACCCCCGGGTCTTCTTCCTCATATATTCGCTTGCGGTCTTCTTTCCTGTGCATTTTTATTCAGATATATTAAACCAAAAATACAAAAATACTTTGCTGCACTTTATTTTATTTGCGGTCTATTATTTCAATCTATTACAAATTTCTGGAATCCATACCCAAAAGGGATTGACAACCCCTTTAACACGTCGGGTTGCGAGGTGTTGTTATTTGTGTGTAGGTGTTGTTTATGTTGTGTTGCTTAGTTCTCCTACTGGTTCGATAACCTTGGTTTCTTCACTGAGGGAAATACCTACCGTCGCTGTGCTGCATCATCCCTTCCTCTTTGGGAAAATACCGACGTAGTCCTAGTAGACATGAGCTTTTCTGGCGCTATAGTCAGAGAGCGATCACCTCCTCTTTCTTTGGCAACAACCTAGTCATGCCAAAGTTAAGATGGAACCGTTCTAAATGACCGTTAAAAAATCATGAAACATAGGCATAAGATCTTCCTTAATAATATGCCAACATTTCTTATAGAGTTCCGCGGGAAACCCATCTAGTCTCGGTGCTTTGTTTGGTTTCATTTGTGAAATAGCATCTAACACCTCTTTCTCAGTAAACGGTGTAGATAGAATATCGTTCTCCTCTGCCCGAAGCTGAGGTACCTCTCCAATAGCAGATTCATTAAGGGACGCAGTTCTTGCCTCCGGAGGCCCAAAAAGTTGTTTATAATAATTATAGATATACACTTTTAGATTCTCATGACCGACAATTGTCCCTTCATCCTGTTCAAGCTGAATTTTTTTTCTTCTTTCCATGTTTACCATTCACAATCATATGAAATAATTGTGTACTGTCATCCCCTTGAACAACCTTGAGCACCTTAGCACGCAATGCCCACTTCAGTTCCTCTTCTCTAAGAAGAACTCGTACGCGTTGCTCGACTTCTGATGTCGAGCTCTGCTCAACTACAGTAAGAAGGTTGACTTCGGCTTTTAAATCTAGAGCGTCTATTAAATTGGTGAGTCGCTCTTTTTCTTGTCTGTATATCCCACACTCGTTTCGGGCCCAACCTCGTAAAAACTGTCGTAAATGTCTAATTTTGTTTTGCCATCTCTCAACACTGGATCTTCCCGTAACAGGTTTTTCCCATTCACGTGCGATAATATCCATAAAGTTTTCTCTCTCGAACCAACCTAGTTCGAAAGAGAAATCATTCTTGTTCGCCATATGTGTCGCAACTCCCGAGTCTACTTGTAATGGTATGTGGTCTGAGATCGCCCCCTGCATCGCATGCACCGACACTAATGGGTATTTTTGTTCCCATTCCACACTAGCAAGCACCCTATCCAGCTTCTCATAAGTTGGATTGGGCAACGAATTGGCCCATGTATATTGTCTACACGTGAGCTCTATTTGTCTCAAGCTTAGACTTTCAATAATCATGTTAAACATCATAGACCAACGACCATCGAAGTTATCATGATTCTTTTCATCTCTCCTTCGAATTATGTTAAAATCCCCTCCGACTAGGATTGGAAGGGTCTTGTCCCCACAAATCCGTACCAAGTCTGCTAAAAATCTGGTTTAAGTTCGGGATGTGCTGCCCCATAGACCGCTACGAGAGACCATCGGAAGCCATCCAATTTTGATCTCACCCGAAACTTGACCGCAAAGACCCCCCAAACCACATTAATTACCTCAAGCATTTCACACCGAACCCCTAGCAAAATCCCAATGGGTCTTCCCCTAGGAGGTAAACAGTGCCAGTCAAAATCAATTCCTCCGGACAAAGTTCCAAGGAATTGTGAGGTGAAATTATCCCGTCCAGTTTCAAGTAGCGCAATGAAATCTAATTTTTGCTCTATCGTTGTCTCTGCCAAGAACCTTCTTTTAGCCAAGTCAGCTAGACCTATGCTATTCCAAAATATTCCTTTCATAGATCATCATGAAATTTTTTCTTAAGCTTAACCCTAACACTCATACGAACCACCGAAGTCGGATATATTATCCGTTTCCAGGGTCTCTTGGGCTTCTCCCCATCACCCTTCGGGAATGCATGATCGGCAGAACTCGAGACATTACCCTTCGTCATTAGAGGCTCTACAATGTCCGCATTCTCCGACCCATCCTCATCTTCGACCTCCGTACTAGGCAATATATTATTACATATGTTTGCAAGAGCGGCCATTCCTAAATTTTTCATGTCATAATCATTCATAGGTCTGACTGATGCGAGGTTCCGAATTATTTCAGAAGCTCTCTCCGCTTCTAAATCTAAAAGATCATTTACCGAATTCGCCACCTCATTCTCATTTCAACCCAAGGAAATTCCTAACTCGTTTGCTTTATCGATAATTTCATGATCGGTAAATGCAAAATTGAACAACTCTTATCGAAGGACATACCTGTAGTTGCCTCGACATCTTGAAGCTTGGCCGCCCTCATGGCGCGCCTTAACTGCAGGTCGTCAGCATCTGGTTGACCCTGGATCCGGTCACTAACAAGCCTACCAGCCGTCACCGGATCCATGATCCCACCAAAAGCGATCAACTCCTTGATAACCCACAAGTATAGGGGATCAACTGTAGCCTCTTTCGATAAGTAAGAGTGTCGAACCCAACGAGGAGCTAAAGGTAGAACAAATATTCCCTCAAGTTCTATCGATCACCGATACAACTCTACGCACGCTTGACGTTCGCTTTACCTAGAACAAGTATGAAACTAGAAGTACTTTGTAGGTGTTGTTGGACAGGTTTGCAAGATAATAAAGAGCGCGTAAATAAAAAGTAGGGGCTGTCTAGATAAAGACACAACTAAATTAGTTTTAGTAGAGAGCTTTTTGTCACGAGAAAGTTATTTGTACCTAGGCAATCGATAACTAGACCGGTAATCATTATTGCAATTTTATTTGAGGGAGAGGCATAAGCTAACATACTTTCTCTACTTGGATCATATGCACTTATGATTGGAACTCTAGCAAGCATCCGCAACTACTAAAGATCATTAAGGTAAAACCCAACCATAGCATTAAAGCATCAAGTCCTCTTTATCCCATACGCAAACAACCTACTTACTCGGGTCTGTGCTTCTGTCACTCACGCCACCCACCATAAGCAAATCATGAACGTATTGCAACACCCTACAGCGGGGATCCCTCATGCTTGCGCGACACGGAGAGCACCATAGGACAGCACCAATAATAAGACATGCAACTCCAACCAATCACGGTCATCAATTAACCCATAGGACAAAACGGATCTACTCAAACATCATAGGATAGCCATACATCATTGGGAAATAATATATAGCGTTGAGCACCATGTTTAAGTAGAGATTACAGCGTGTAAGAGAGAGGTTACACCGCTGCATAGAGGGGGGAAGAGTTGGTGATGATGGCGGTGAAGTTGTTGGTGAAGATTGCGGTGAGGATGATGGCCCCCGGTGGCACTCCGGCGCCACCGGAAGCGAGGGAGAGAGAGCCCCCCTATTTCTTCTTCTTCCTTGACCTCCCCCCTAGATGGGAGAAGGGTTTCCCCTCTGGTTCTTGGTCTCCATGGCATGGGAGGGGCGAGAGCCCCTCCGAGATTGGATCTGTCTCTCTGTCTCTCTCTGTTTCTGCGTTTTTGTCGGCTACCCTTTCATCGTTTCGTATATATATGGAGATCCGTAACTCCGATTGGATTGAAATCTTCGCCGTGATTTTTTTCTAAAAATTAGCTTTCTTGCGGCCGAAGAAGGGCATCAACCGCGTTACGAGGGGGCCACGAGGGTCAGGGGCGTGCCAAGGGGGGTGGGGCGCGCCCCCCTGCCTCATGCCTCCCTCGGGCACCGTCTCGCGTGGATTTTCCTTCCCATATTCTCCGAATATTCCAAAAATAATCTCCGTCCATTTTTATCCCGTTTGGACTCCGTTTGATATGGATATTCTACGAAACAAAAACATGCAACAAACAGGAACTGGCACTGGGCCCTGAATCAATATGTTAGTCCCCAAAAATAGTATAAAAAGTTGCCAAAAATATATGAAAGTTGTAGAATATTGGCATGGAACAAACAAAAATTATAGATACGACGGAGACGTATCACTCCTCTGAAGTCCTCTCCTGAGGCGTTTGCGCCCCATTCCCACGCCCGTCCCTAGTTGCTGGTAAAGATGGGAAGGGCGTGGTCGAGTGGGAGCTGCCACCAGTAGCGACGGGAGAGCGAGACCGTGGAGCCACCTGCTCAACTGTCGCACTCCCTGCCAACTTGTCATCGTGGCGTGGACTCGTCACAGCCGTGGACGGGTTGCGGGCCGCCTGCCCATGCTCCTGATCGCGCCTGCTAGTGCTGCTCCACGGCGAGAGGGTGTCACGAGCCTCCTTCTCGTGCCCCTCCCCAAGGTGCGTAGGGGCCGCTGCAGGGGAGAAGATGGTGTGGGCCTCCTGCCCACTTCCCCTCCCACACACGCGCGGCGAAACGGTGGCCGCCGAAACAGCCGTCGGCGATGTCCTCGGAGCGCTCCTTCCTACACCGCTCGGGGTGGGTGAAGTAGGAGGAGAGCGGCAACGAACCACCTCGTCGATCGTCCCTCCGATCTCCACCGTCGCATGTCTAGGTGAAACCGACAACCCGAAGTCTACCTGCTGAGATGAAGGTACCGACGGCGACACACAGTCA
Organism: Triticum aestivum; assembly: GCF_018294505.1. Lineage (NCBI taxonomy): Eukaryota > Viridiplantae > Streptophyta > Magnoliopsida > Poales > Poaceae > Triticum > Triticum aestivum. Next base: position 181,523,732 of record NC_057799.1, read on the forward strand.
GGCACCGGCGGTAGCTCATGTTCCGCTGGATCATCCGCCTCAACTCAGCTGCTCCATAAGCGGCTAGGTGCAGACCACGCTCCAAAAGACCCAAACCGAAGCGTGTTCATCGGAGTCGTGGAAGATGACGTCTCCTTGGCAGACTTATCCACCTTATCCAACTGCGAATTCGGCCCCTTAGCCGGCTCACGTGGTGTACTCTCAGCCCTCTTGTCCTGATTCCTGGGGGCTCCATCCCCCTAGTCATATCCATATCCTGATGCTCACCCCCCTCCTGAGTATCGGTGTATCCTCAATCTCAATCTCTAGTACATACGTGACCCCGGCATGTGTCCACTTAACTACATCGGCACGAACTCAAGACTGACCACACTGACCAGTAACCTCACCGCTCCTTGTGCATGAGTGAAAGGCATGTCCACCTATTCCATCTTACCAATGAGTGATCCCAAGCTCTAGGCTACCAAAAAGTAATTAATCGGTTGGCGAGGTGCACCATAGAACCGTACTGAGACCTTCTCTAAAGGTATACCCTCGGGCTCCTTCTGCTTCCACTCGTCAAAAACCATAATAATGTTAGTACTCGGTACCCTGCACATGCCAAATTTAAGTATATGCAACTGATCTTCCTTAGTGGGGAAATCAACCTTGTAAGTTTGGTTCTCCAGCTTGTCAAGATGCCACTGATAGTTGCCCGGTACCAACTCTCTCAACTGTCTCACAATCAGAGTCTCTGTCATGGACCCATTGGTAACCTTAACCACTACTGGAAAAGAAATCTCCACCACATGAGTCATAGGTGTCACATCAGGTGACTCAAAGAACATCAACACCTGACAGCAAACTCCGTATATATTAACCCTTGGCTTAGGACCCGAAAGAAGCATGCATTCACCAGACACATGCTGCGATCTGAGGCAGTAACCACAAAGCTCATTAGTACACTCTGTGACAAAATGCCCCGGCTCGCCACATCTATAGCAAGGCAACTCTTCTTCTTCACAGCCCACTTCGAAAGTTTTTCACCCTCAGTTTTGTCCGGACCCTTGTCAGCTCCACCATCACCTGCCTTAGCAACTCCAGATGTGGGTACTGGCATGTTAACCGCTGCCAGAGCCCGAACCGTGTCCGCAGCCACCTCGGGTAAAGCAGGTCAAGCCGCCGCTGCTGTGATATCCATCATCGCCACTTGGGGCATCTGCGCTACCTCGGCAGCCGGCGGTGGTGGAGGTGGGCGCAGTGGGGGCGGGCGCCGCCCTCCCCTCTCCCACCGCGGAAACGATGCCCCCCGGAACCTATTGTTGGGGCCAGCAACACCTTCCACAAAATTTCATGGCGGTCCCTGGAAACCGCGTCCTGGTCCGCCGCCATTGTACCCATTGAAACCTCGGCCGCCACCAGAAGAAGACCCTCGATGCTGACCTTCTCCATAAACATCGTAACCGCCGTCACCCCACTGTCCGTACCGGTTGTAGCGGTGATCTCTGCCAGTGCCGCCGTGCACAGCCCATCCCGGACCGGCGTCGCGGCCATGTCCCACTGCCTGCGCCTTGGCTGCCGGCTACGGAGCAGGCTCCTCCTGCTGTCGTACATTAACCCGGCCGATAGCCGTCTTCGCCGGAGGCCCCAAGGTGGGCGTCGTCGTAGCGGGCGGCGGCCCCTGCCTCGGTGGTGGACCCCCATGCCCCGCCCCCGTAGTGGATGGCGGCCCCTGCCTAGCAGGCGGCGGATCACCCCGGCCAACCATCACGCCGGTGCCGCAGGTAAGTCTCGCGGCCCTCCCAGGTCCTAATAATGGAAATCCCGGAGGCCGAAAAACCCTAGTAGCGGATACGCAATGCGATGCCTCGGATGTCAGTGATGCATGCACGACAAAGAGACGTGAGGGATCACTTGGATCACCTGCGTGGCTTGGGCCTCCCTCTGGGCCTCACACCCAGTAACTGGAGAGCCCACGACCAGCGCCATGTCTGAAGCGTTTTTGTGTCCCAACAGTGATTTCAAGCGTGCCTGTCTGGCTTCTCGAATTTCACTGGCTGCCGGTGGCGCCACCAGCGACGGCTGCGGAGACGGCCCCGACGACCGCCCTTTTCTCCCATTCTTCTGTTGGGGAACGTAGCATGCAATTTCAAAAAAATTCCTACGATCACGCAAGATCTATCTAGGAGATGCATAGCAACGAGAGGGGGAGAGCGTGTCCATGTACCCTCATAGACCAAAAGCGGAAGCGTTAGTTTAACGCGGTTGATGTAGTCGAACGTCTTCGCGATCCAACCGATCAAGTACCGAACGTACGACACTTCCGAGTTCAGCACACGTTCAGCTCGATGACGTCCCTCGAACTCTTGATCCAACAAAGTGTCGAGGGAGAGTTTCGTCAGCACAGCGGCGTGGTGACGGTGATGGTGATGTGATCCGCATAGGGCTTCGCATAAGCACTACGACGCTCTGACCGGAGGAGTAAACTATGGAGGGGGGCACCGCACACGGCTAAGAGAATAATTGATGTGCTATGGGGTGCCCCTGCCCCCATATATAAAGGGGGAAAGGGAGGAGGCCGGTCAATCGGCCCCCCATCCTTTCTTTCGGAGGGGGGAAAGGGAAGGAGAGGGAGAGGAAGAAGGAAAGGGGGGGCTGCGCCCCCTTCCCCTTGTCCAATTCGGACAGCCCATGGGGGGCGCCACCCCTTGCGGGCTCCCCTCTCTCTCCCCTATGGCCCATGTAGGCCCATTACTTCCCCTGGGGGTTCCGGTAACCCCTCGGTACTCCGAAAAATACCCGAACCACTCTGAAACCATTCCGGTGTCCGAGTACCATCGTCCAATATATCAATCTTTACCTCTGGACCATTTCGAGACTCCTCGTCATGTTCGTGATCCCATCTAGGACTCCAAACAGTCTTCGGTCACCAAAACACATAACTCATAATACAAATCGTCATCGAACATTAAGCGTGCGGACCCTACGGGTTCGAGAACTATGTAGACATGACCGAGACACATCTCCGATCAATAACCAACAGTGGAACCTGGATGCTCATATTAGTTCCTACATATTCTATAAAGATCTTTATCGGTCAAACCGCAATGACAACATACGTTATTCCCTTTGTCATCGGTATGTTACTTGCCCGAGATTCGATCGTCAGTATCCTCATACCTAGTTCAATCTCGTTTCCGGCAAGTCTCTTTACTCGTTCCGTAATGCATCATCTCACAACTAACTCATTAGTCACATTTCTTGCAAGGCTTATCGTGATGTGCATTACCGAGAGGGCCCAGAGATACCTCTCCGATACTCGGAGTGACAAATCTTAATCTCGATCTATGCCAACTCAACAAACACCTTCGGAGTCACCTGTAGAGCATCTTTATAATCACCCAGTTATGTTGTGACGTTTGATATCACACAAAGTGTTCCTCCGGTATCCGGGAGTTGCATAATCTCATAGTCAAAGGAATATGTATAAGTCATGAAGAAAGCAATAGCAATAAAACTTAACGATCATTATGCTAAGCTAATGGATGGGTCTTGTCCATCACATCATTCTCCTAATGACGTGATCCCGTTTATAAAATGACAATACATGTCTATGGTCGGGAAACTTAGCCATCTTTGATTAACGAGCTAGTCAAGTAGAGGCATACTTGGGAGACTTTGTTTTGTCTATGTACTCACACATGTATCAAGTTTCCGGTTAATAAAATTCTAGCATGAATAATAAACATTTATCATGATATAAGGAAATATAAATAACAACTTTATTATTGCCTCTAGGTCATATTTCCTTCAGTCTCCCACTAGCACTAGAGTCAATAATCTAGATTACATTGTAATGATTCTAACACCCATGCAGTCTTGGTGCTGATCATATTTTGCTCGTGGAAGAGGCTAAGACAACGGGTCTGCAACATTCAGATCAGTATGTATTTTGCAAATCTCTATGTCTCCCTCCTTGACTTGATTGTGGATGGAGTTGAAGTGTCTCTTGATGTGTTTTGTTCTCTTGTGAAATCTGGATTCCTTCGCTAAGGCAATTGCTCCAGTATTGTCACAAAAGATTTTCATTGGACCCGATGCACTAGGTATGACACCTAATCGGATATGAACTCCTTCATCTAGACTCCTTCATTTGCTGCTTCTGAAGCAGCTATGTACTCTGCTTCACACGTAGATCCCGCCATGACGCTCTGCTTGGAACTGCACCAACTGACAGCTCCACAATTCAATATAAATACGTATCCGGTTTGCGACTTAGAGTCATTCGGATCAGTGTCAAAACTAGCATCGACATAACCATTTACGACAAGCTCTTTGTCACCTCCATAAACGAGAAACATATCCTTAGTCATTTTCAGGTATTTCAGGATGTTCTTGACCACTGTCCAGTGATCCACTCCTGGATTACTTTGGTACCTCCCTGCTAAACTTATAGCAAGGCACACATCAGGTCTGGTACACAGCATTGCATACATGATAGAACCTATGGCTAAGGCATAGGGAATGACTTTCATTTTCTCTCTATCTTCTGCAGTGGTCGGGCATTGAGTCTGACTCAACTTCACACCTTGTAACACAGGCAAGAACCCTTTCTTTGACTGATCCATTTTGAACTTCTTCAAAACTTTATCAAGGTATGTGCTTTGTGAAAGTCCAATTAAGCGTCTTGATCTACCTCTATAGATCTTGATGCCTAATATATAAGCAGCTTCACCGAGGTCTTTCATTGAAAAATTCTTATTCAAGTATCCGTTTATGCTATCCAGAAATTATGTATCATTTCCAATCAACAATATGTCATCCACATATAATATTAGAAATGCTACAGGGCTCCCACTCACGTTCTTGTAAATACATGCTTCTCTAAAAGTCTGTATAAAACAATATGCTTTGATCACACTATCAAAGCGTATATTCCAACTCTGAGAGGCTTGCACCAGTCCATAAATGGATCGCTAGAGCTTCACTACTGCAAGATACTGCTAACGCGACACTACGATCAGAGACCCTTTGCCGAAACTGTGTGCGATGCAATAATCGCAAACGGTGGTGTAAAAAACCGTCAAAAAAGGTGCAAAACGTTTGCGATGGCGGAGTCATCAAACACGGTTCAGATTTTAGTTGCGTGTGCGATGCAGGACACACGGTTAATCCATTCAAACTGTCTGCGATGAGGTAGAACAACAGAAACGGGCAGCCATAACAATGTGTGTGCGATGCAGGACACATGGTTAATCCATTCGAACTGTTTGCGATGAGGTAGAACAACAGAAACGGGCAGCCATATCAACGGCATATGGTTAACTCGGATGAACTGTTTTCGATTAGGGAACACAACAAAAACGGTTCAACTTAACAAGATGTGCGTGATATGCGGCATACAGTTCACATGGATGAACTGTTTGCGATGAGCCAAAAGAACACAAACGAGTCGTGTAAACAAGATGTGTGTGATACGTGGCAAACAGCCGACTCGGATGAACTGTTTGTGATGAGAAATTACAACACAGACGGTCAATACAGTTACTTCATGTGCGATTCTGTGTGTAAAAAAACTTTGAAAAATGCAAACTAGTTGCTTCCGGTGGCGGAGTATCGCACACGATGCGTCTGTGAGTACTCGTGTGCGATGATTAGTATGTTACACATACGTTTCCTTATTTTAACATGTGTGTGAATTTGCAATATGCACAGTTAATATGCAAATGCCTTCTGGACATCAGGCACATGCTTAAACTCAATGAACTATGTACGATACTAATACTTTCCATGAAAATTTATGAACTTGGGTAACATCATTTGAGTAACATATATATAATGGTTACACTATTCGACAAAAGGAGGATCTTCGTAACACAGTTTTGACAACCATATGGTCCATATCTACATACTTAACATAGTAACAACTATCACATTTTAAGAGGCTAAGGGCCAACAACCATATGGTCCATATCTACATACTTAACATATATAGTAACAGCTAGCACATTTTAAGAGGCTGAGGGCCAACAACCACAACTATTCACTGGAAGCAACTTGATCACGGCGACTCGGCATCTCGTCAATGAAAAGGAAGAGCCCTCCTGTGCCTTGGTAGAGCATGAGTAGAACAGTGTCTCCAATTTTCCAATATAGATGCATTGCAACGAGAAGCGAGAACTTGTTAACTTGAATGGTTCCATTTTTGCGGGAAAATGCAGTACCTTGCAATCACTTTGGCATTATTAGCAGGCACAAGTGTAATTCGACCACGCCGGGAAATCGATCCAGGAACTGCTACAGGGGGCAATTTCTGTTGACATGTAGAATAAAAACAATTGTAATATATCATTGAAGATATATATAGTTTATGAGCATCAACATTAAAATAAGACTTTTTACCGGCGTTTTGTGCACACAATTGGTCTTGTTCAGTGTGTGCACCATAGGTCTAATTAATCCCATCCAAAATCCAGTGTTCGTACGCTGTGCTATCTCTGTCAGATTATCAACAAAGTTTATGACATGCTTCAAGTCCTTCTAGTGAAATTTGGTACGCTTAGTAACATACACATCGTTCACTATGCATCCAACATATCCTGCTTAAAAGGTGGAAAGGTATTATTTATTCGGAACATGGCATAAGAATATATAGTGCGCATAAATTGGTAAATAGAATTTGTTACTGCCTAGGAACGGAGTCAGAATATGATATCACAATTGGTTGCTTAAATAGTGATCAATTGGTTGCTTAAATAGTAATATGACAGCATGGAGAAAGTTGAAAGGACACTAACCTCGATCAGACTTTGATCTGCTGATGACGTTGGGGAAGTAAACATCCATGTTAATTAGACCAGGCTGTGGTGCACGCACTAGAATTTTATTGCCAGCTTTCAGTTCATAACACTTAGACATTTTTCTCCAAAGGTCCGCATTAAAATAGGAGTGACCATATTAATCAAGTTTTACACTAACCGTCATTGTAAATCCATGCTGCGTTGTCAATATGACATCCTGGGAGTCATCAGCAAAGTAAAGCCCAAGATTTCCTTCTACTCATGTTCTTGCAAAGCAAGGGATGTACTGCTTGAAATGAAAATTAAGATCGTAAATTAGATGTATTGAAATAACAGAGCAAGATGCAAATATGGGAGTAACTGATAGAAAGATCCATATATAGATGAAATCAAAGTACAAAGAAGTAAAAATAGATAATGTAACAAAGATTTGATGCAAATATATAGATAATGTAGCAACAGATGGTATATGTTCACAAATTTAGGACATGCCGACCATGGTAGGTTGAGATTGAACATACCGAGCGCTCCCTAAAGTCATCCAGAATGGTGAGATAGAATTTCGTTTCCGACTGGCCACGACCACAGTTGCCCGATTTGTGCTCGCACTGTGGACACATGAATGAACACCCACGAATCAGCTAGAACAAAAATGATTCCACGGCGATTTCCGCTGGTTGATTAACAGCGACGGACGGACTGCGATAAGAGATGAGTGAATATTTTGCTAATTAGGTTGATTACCTTCTCCATGAGAAAAATCCCAAGCCCAATCCCATAGAAAACCCTAGTCGACCAGAGTCTAGAATGTTAGTGCAGATAGGCGTCGGAAAGCGGTAGTGGCGAAATCTGGTGTCATTTGGAGCGCGACCTACGCCCGCCACCAACAGCCATCGAGCTTAGGGTGCAGAGTTGCGGAGGAGTCCACGGCGAGTGAGTGGGGATGAAGCGGGCGAGGGTTTTCTTTTTCCTTTTGCATGTGTGAGTGAACACACACGGTTCACAGAGGCGACAGAGATGAATCATGTGCGATAGTAAATCACCAAGATTGAATGGGAATCCAAATTTCCTTTGTCCTTCATCCATGAGATTTTTTCTACGATGAACATAAACCCTGCTAACCACCATGTTCAAATTTGACACTTTTCCGGGTTCATTTACAATATTTAGGGGATTATGTGTATTTTGTAGGCATTAATGCACATAATTCAAATTCAAACAATCGGTGCATGAAAGGGTACACAAGAACGGTCTGGAAAAATCATACTCGTGGTATTTGGTAATTTCTCAAGCCTTTTACAAGGAAGGGCAGAGATTTCAATGGAATGCGTGGCAATAGTCAACCACAAACGCGTCATTTACTGGGTTATCAACTATATATTGAACAATGAAATATGTGCTTGAAAAACATGACGGTTGGCATGGTGCCATGGTATGGCCTCACCGTGCCCTGGTTAAAAGCTGAGAAGGTGATTTATGTCGTCATGCACGCCCTTCATAAATTGAACCATCACCGAGGAAGTTCAATGCTTTCGTGAGGGAAATCACCAAGATTGAAGGGGAATCCAAATTTCCGTCCTAGTTTGTCATTCCGTTTTTTTCCAATGATCAACATACCGCCTCAAATGCAACACGTTCAAATTTGACATTTTTCCGAACTCATTTACCATATTTAGGGGATTATGTGCATTTTCTAGGCATTAATTATGCACATAATTCAAATTCGAACAATCGGTGCATGAAAAGGTGCACAAGAACGGTCTGGAAAACCATGCTCGTGCTATTTAGTACAATCTCATGCCTTTTACAAGGAATGGGCAGATATTTCAAGGAAATGTGTGGCAATAGTCAACCATAAACGTGTCGTTTACTGGGTTAACAACTATACAAAAATGAAATGCTTGCTTGGAAAACATGACGCCTGGTGTGGTGCCATGGTATGACCTCACCGTGCCCTGGTAAAAATATCGCCGTGCACGCCTTCCATAAAACGAACCATCACCGAGGAAGTTTCATGGTTCCGAGGGGGAAATCACCAAGATTGAAGGGGGTCCAAATTTCCTTGTCCATCCACGAGTTTTTTTCTATGATGAACATACAACCTGCAAATCACCGTGTTCAAATTTGGCACTTTTCCGGGTTCATTTGCCATATTTAGGGGATTATGTGCATTTCCTAGGCATTAATGCACATAATTCAAGTTCAAATAATCGGTGCATGAAAGGGTCCACAAGAACGGCCTGGAAAACCATGCTCGTGCCATTTAGTAAATTATCATGCCTTTTACAAGGAATGGACAGATATTTCGATGAAATGTGTGGCATAATAGTCAACCACAAATGTTTGTTTGTTGGGTTTTCAACTATAGAAAAATGAAATAAACGCTTAAAAAACATAACGCCTGCCATGGTGCCATGGTATGACCTCACCATGTCCTGGTAAAAATTTGAGAAGGTTTGGCTTATGTCGTCATGCACGCCCTTCATAAATCGAACCATCACCGAGGAAGTTCCATGCTTTCGAGAGGGTAAATACATGATCTTTTCGTAGATCCATTGTAATCTTGAAATTCTATAAAAATGGAAACAGCAACTTTAGTCGCCATCTCCATATCTGGTTTACTTGTAAGCTTTACTGGGTATGCCTTATATACCGCATTTGAGCAACCCTCTCAACAATTAAGAGATCCACTCGAAGAACACGGAGACTAATTTAAGTAAGACCCCAAGATTGAAGGGGAATCCAAATTTCCGTCCTAGTTTGTCATTCAGTTTTTTTCCAACGATCGACATACCGCCTCAAATGCAACATGTTCAAATTTGACATTTTCCCGGGCTCATTTACCATATTTAGGGGATTATGTGCATTTTCTAAGCATCAATGGAAATAATTCAAATTCGAACAATCGGAGCATGAAAAGGTGCACAAGAACGGTATGGAAAACCATGCTCGTGTTATTTAGTACATTCTCATGCCTTTTACAAGGAATGGGCAGATATTTCAAGGAAATGTGTGGCAATAGTCAACCATAAACGCGTCATTTACTGGGTTAACAACTATACAAAAAATGAAACACATGGTTGGAAAACATGATGCCTGGCGTGGTGCCATGGTATGGCCTCACCATGCCCTGGTAAAATTGGAGAATGTTTTCCTTATGTCGTGATGCACGCCTTTCATAAAATCGAACCATCACCGAGGAAGTTTCATGGTTTCGAGGGGGAAATCACCAAGATTGAAGGGGGTCCAAATTCCTTTGTCCTTTGTCCATGAGATTTTTTCTATGATGAACATACAACCTGCAAATCACCGTGTTCAAATTTGGCACTTTTCCGGGTTCATTTGCCATATTTAGGGGATTATGTGCATTTCCTAGGCATTAATGTGCATAATTCAAGTTCAAACAATCGGTGCATGAAAGGGTCCACAAGAATGGCCTGGAAAACCATGCTCGTGCCATTTAGTAAATTCTCATGCCTTTTACAAGGAGTGGATAGATATTTCGATGAAATGTGTGGCAATAGTCAACCACAAATGTCTGTTTGTTGGGTTTTCAACTATAGAAAAAATGGAATAAATGCTTAAAGAACATGACGCATGGCATGGTGCCATGGTATGACCTCACCATGCCCTGGTAAAAATTTGAGAAGGTTTGGCTTATGTCGTCATGCACGCCCTTCATAAATCGAACCATCACCGAGGAAGTTCCACGCTTTCGAGAGGGAAATCCCCAAGATTGAAGGGGAATCCAAATTTTCTTCGTTCTATGCCCTGGAGTTTTTTTCTACGACGAACATACACCTTGCAAATCACCGTGTTCAAATTTGGCATTTTTCCGAGCTCATTTGCCATATTTAGGGGATTATGTCCATTTTCTAGGCATTTAGTGCATATAAATCCAATCCAGCTACAGGTGCACGGGTGTGATGTGAGGGATGTGGATTGCCATTCGATCGCGGCGCATCCTACGGTGCACACGCGCAATCCGCGTGGCTGGGGTTCCGGCCAATCATAACGCAACACACAATAGGCTCAGCGCACACTGTTTCTGGAAGCGACGGAGATGAACCGTGTGCAATAATGAACAAGCAAAATTGTAAGGGAAGCCAAATTTCTGTTGTCGTTTGTCGTTGAGATCTTGAATACCACCGCACAGTACGGCTGCCCAGCCCCTCCGTCCCAGAGCTCTCTCCAGGCGTCGTACATGGCACCGCGGCGCACAGTAACTGGTAAGGAAGCGATGGCATCCTGCCGCGCCGCGTTCCTCGCCGCCCGCGACCGCACACATGGTAAGGAAGCAATGGCATCTCGCCGCACCGAGTTCATCGCCGCCGGTGGCCAGACAGTTACACGGGCGGACTTTGAGACTGCCATGGCCAAATGGGTGGTGGATCTAGAGGCGGCCAAAGCCGCACAGAAGGAGCGAAAAAGGCAGAAAGCAGTCAAGAAAAGAGAGTCCCGCCGCCGCAAGAAAAAAGAGGCCGCACGCCGTGGTGAGGAGAGCTTGGCGGAGATCGAAGCATGGTGGGCTGCCGCCTACAAGGCTGGGAAGGAGAACACCGGCGTCTGGCTAGCATGCCCCGATGGCAGCATGTGAGAAGTAGTTTAAATTTGTAGTACTAGAGAAAATTACCAGTGGTACTTTAAGTTTGTAGTATTAACGTACAATGTCAGTAAGAGCATCCTTTGAGGGCTTTGAGCGTTGATTAGCATGTGTGCCCGTGTGCATTTTTTCGTTAATCATTAGAAGATCACAAAACACATGGTTTCTATGTCGTACCCATCTGCGTTTTTTTGCGTTAATGACCCATAAGTCAGTTACCTGTGTGATGTTTCCTAATAAACCAGGTGCACCATTGATCGAAAAAAATCAAGTACATGTGTACATTTTTTGGAGACGGGATCTACCAACTTTCTTTTTTCTCGCACACGACTATTTTACGCACTTCGTCTGTGTTGTGTGTTTCCCCCGCCCAAGTTTCAAGTTTCGCAGCGAAATTTTTATTAGGCGCGCGATTTCAGAATTTATTCCTCCAACATCATCCCCACCCTCAGTATCCCCCCCCCTCGCGCCTCCCCCTACCGGCAACTCAAACCGCCACCACCGCAACCACAGCTTCAACCACATCTGCGTTCTGCTCGGATCCAGTCAGGTAACCCACCGATCTCTATCACGGCCCCGGCCTGATTGCTTAAATGGCGCCTGCGGAACATCCTCATGTCTCCAAATCCCCCCCCCCCGCCAGGAGCTGATGGTGGTCCATGGCGCGATGGCCGCTGTGCGTGTTGACCCGGAGGAACACCTCGCCTCCGCCGCCGCCGCCAACATGGTGCAGGCTCTGGCCCAGATGAAGTCCCCCAATGACTACCCCCCAGGACTTAACAGGTAAGATCTGACCAGCTAAATCTTACCAATACCACTTGCAACGCGGCTATGATTTGTACGGTTGATGTATTAAGCATGTTCGTGCCTTGCTTATTTCAGTACTGCACACTGTGTGATGTTCAAATATTACCGTGTCCAGCTCAATTTCACCAATACCAGCAACAAACTTACAATATATGACTCAGGATATCACTAGAGATGCTGCCCATTTGCTATTTTTAGTGGATGCTAACCCTATTGTACTTAATATGCCTGTCCATGTACTTACGCGGGGTAATAACGGCCGATGCTTTTGTTTGCCGTCGAGGTGAGCTGCATCCCATGTCTTACAATACTTCACATAATTTGTGCAATTGCAGTTTAACTTCTACCATTTACTGGTTGCCTGTAGGTACACATGTCAGTGGCACTGATCCACGCTTCAACCCGGAGGAACAACTTGCCTCCGCCGCCGCTGACTTTGGGCGGGCTCTGGCCAAGATGAAGTGCCCCAACAACTACCTCCCAGGACTTACCAAGTATGTACTCACCAGTTCAATCTTACCAATACCAGTTGCAATTAATGGCTATGTTCTGTACGGTCGATGTATTAAGCATGTTCTAGTAAACATGCCTAACACGTTTTTGCTACTTTCCCTACCTTTTTATAGACATCTGGGCCATTCTCTGCTCTGGCAGCACCTGCCTTGTGATGTTTAACTATGCCAATTGCATTTTTATCAGTACCGGTTTCAGTGTCTATTAAGCCTGTTGCAATTAACAGTTGAATCCATTTTTAAACAGTTGTATTTCAATGGCCACAAACTTGCAAAACATGACTTAGGATGCTGTTAAGCCTGTTGCAATTAACAGTTGTATCCATTTTTTAATCTGTCCATTTTCTACCATGCTACTCTCCGCAATGAAGATATACTAGAGATGCTGCTCATTTGCTATTTTTGGTTGATGCTAACCCTGTTGTACTTAACATGCTTGTCCATGTACTTACGCAGGGTCATAACGGCCGATGTTGTTCTTTGCCGTCGAGGTTAGCTGCATCCCATGTCTTACAGTATTTCATTTGTGCAATTGTAGTTTAACTTCTACCATTTACTGGATGCCTGTAGGTACACATGCCAGTGGCACTGATCCACGCTTCGACCCGGAGGAACAGCTCGCCTCCGCCGCCGCTGACTTTGGGCGGGCTCTGGCCAAGATGTAGTGCCCCAACAACTACCTCTCAGGACTTACCAAGTATGTACTCACCAGCTCAATCTTACCAATACCAGTTGCAATTAATGGCTATGTTTTGTACGGTCGATGTATTAAGCATGTTGTAGTAAACATGCCTAACACGTTTTAGCTATTTTCCCTACCTTTTTATAGACAACTAGGCCATTATCTACTCTGGCAGCACCTGCCCTATGATGTTTAACTCTGCCAATTGCATTTTTATCAGTACCGGTTTCAATGGCCATTAAGCATGTTGCAATTAACAGTTGTATCCACTTTTAAAGAGTTGTATTTCAATGGCTACAAACTTACAAAACATGAATTAGGATGTTTTTAAGCCTGTTGCAATTAACAGTTGTATCCATTTTTTAATCTGTCCCTTTGCTACCGTGCTACTCTTTCGAAATGAAGATATCACTACAGATGCTGCCGTTTTATTACCATTTGCTATTTTTGGTGGATGTTAACCCTATTGTAGTTAACATTGGCTTTCCATGTACTTACACAGGGCTACAATGGGCGATGTTGTTGTTTGCCGTCGAGGTTAGCTGCATCCCATGTCTTATACACCATCTATTCCTAAATATAAGTATTTTTAGAGATTCCAATATAGACCACATAAGGAGCAAAATGAGTGAATCTAGATTCTCATCTGAACTATATCTATAATTCTATATACATCTATATGTAGTTCATATTGAAATCTCAAAAAATACTTGTACTTAGGAACATAGGTAGTTGTATTTTACATCATTTGCGCAATCTCAGTTTAGCTTCTAACATTTACTGGTTACTTGTAGGTACATATATGAGCGGTACTGATCCACGCTTCGATCCCTTTTGCATATGGGGCAATGAGATATTCATGAACAAGCGTCAAGTGAGGAAACTAAGAAATATTGTTAGGCGAAAGAAACGGGTGATTGGAATTAAGCACTTTATTTACACTTTGTCGAAGACAACAGTGAACTTTAGGATGGTAAGTAATGTGTTTCCTTTTCCCCCTGCCCACAACAAGTTACTCTATTAGACCTCAGTATCTGATATTTTTCTCTTTTTAGTGGTTTCCGAAGCTATTAACTGATGATTACCTTGCAATCTACATGACCGGAGTGGAGGCAACTAAGGTTAAAGTATATAATTCATGCTACCATGATAATGCTCTAGAAGTCTTCCTGAAGGCGGTGAAGGATGGGCGGGCGATCGTCACAAGGGGTTGGACAAAAGTGGTTCGTGCCTATGGCATGCAGGAAGGCACATTATGGGCATTCCGCTTCTTCAACACCGTTGGCAGTCAAAATGATTTACACTTGTCTCTTCACCTTTACCGCCTTCAAATATTGTGGTTCATCATAGTTAATTGCTGCCTAATCCTGTAATTACTGAACATATTGTACTGGCAATTTTATTTATGGACTCGTTGTTGAACCATTATGCTAAGAATTTGAATTGCATGTTTCATATTTCAAAATTTCCAATTTGAATAATAAATTGCAGGAAAAAATAAAAAGAGAACAGACGGTCATGGAACTTTGCAAACTGTTCTGGCAGTAAAAGCGCTTGTGATGGATAGCCCAATGCCACACAGTTTTCTACATCAAATCGTGTGTGATGTAGTTAATGAAAGCAAACAGTTAACCAAGGCAGAGCGTGTGTGATAGTTACACCTTTCACACACGAGCGTATACATAAAACTGTGTGGGATGTACATACGAACGGAAACGTTTTCCCTGGATTGACTGTGTGGGATGTACATAAGAACGAAAATGTATTCCTTGGATTGACTGTGTGTGATATATATACGAATGGAAATGTTTTTCTGGGATTCACCGTGTGGGATGTACATACCTACGGAAATGTTTTTCTCGGATTACCGTGTGGGATGTACATACCTACAGAAATGATTGGGTTTCGATGCCTCGCCCGATCGCACATGGCCCCAGCCTGGGTCCCAGGAGGGCCTATCCCCAACAATTTCTGGGTCGTGTGGGAAGGACCCCCCTTCGCCCATACTCACTTGGCGACGGTTCCAAATGTCGTCGCAGAAAGGGGTTAAAAACCATTTGTATAGCACCGACGTGCACCAGTGCTTGCACACTTTGTTAGCACCTTTAGGATCGACAAAACCTTTTGGTTGCATCATATACAACTCTTCTTTAAGAAATCCATTAAGGAATGCAGTTTTGACATCCATTTGCCAAATTTCATAATCATAAAATGCGGCAATTGCTAACATGATTCGGACAGACTTAAACATCGCTACGGTGAGAAGGTCTCATCGTAGTCAACTCCTTGAACATATAGAAAACCTTTTGCAACAAGTCGAGCCTTGTAGACAGTAACATTACCATCAGCGTCAGTATTCTTCTTGAAGATCCATTTATTTTCTATGGCTTGCCGATCATCGGGCAAGTCAATCAAAGTCCACACTTTGTTCTCATACATGGATCCCATCTCAGATTTCATGGCCTCAAGCCATTTTGCGAAATCTGGGCTCATCATCGCTTCCTCATAGTTCCTAGGTCGTCATGGTCTAGTAACATGACTTCCAGAACATGATTACCGTACCACTCTGGTGCGGAACGTACTCTGGTTGACCTACGAGGTTCGGTAGTAACTTGATCTGAAGTTTCATGATCATCATCATTAGCTTCCTCACTAATTGGTGTAGGCATCACTGGAACTGATTTCTGTGATGAACCACTTTCCAATTCGAGAGAAGGTACAACTACCTCATCAAGTTCTACTTTCCTCCAATTCACTCCTTTCGAGAGAAAATCCTTTTCTAGAAAGGATCCATTCTTAGCAACAAATATCTTGCCTTCGGATCTGTGATAGAAGGTGTACCCAACAGTTTCTTTTGGGTATCCTATGAAGACGCACTTCTCCGATTTGGGTTCGAGCTTATCAGGCTGAGGCTTTTTCACATAAGCATCGCAACCCCAAACTTTAAGAAACGACAGCTTAGGTTTCTTGCCAAACCACAGTTCATATGGTGTCTTCTCAACGGATTTAGATGGTGCCCTATTTAACGTGAATGCAGCCGTCTCTAAAGTATAACCCCAAAATGATAGTGGTAAATCGGTAAGAGACATCATAGATCGCACTATATCTAATAAACTAGGTTACGACGTTGGACACACCATTACGCTGTGGTGTTCCAGGTGGCGTGAGTTGCGAAACTATTCCACATTGTTTCAAATGAAGACCAAACTCGTAACTCAAATATTCGCCTCCGCGATCAGATTGTAGAAACTTTATTTTCTTGTTACGATGATTTTCTACTTCACTCTGAAATTCTTTGAACTTTTCAGATGTTTCAGACTTATGTTTCATTAAGTAGATATACCCATATCTGCTCAAATCATCTGTGAAGGTCAGAAAATAACGATACCTGCCGCGAGCCTCAACACTCATCGGACCACATACATCAGTATGTATTATTTCCAATAAGTCAGTGGCTCGCTTCATTGTTCCGAAAAACGGAGCCTTAGTCATCTTGCCCATGATGCATGGTTCGCAAGCATCAAGTGATTCCAAAAGCCCATCAGCATGGAGTTTCTTCATGCGCTTTACACCAATATGACCTAAACGGTAGTGCCACAAATAAGTTGCACTATCATTATTAACTTTGCATCATTTGGCTTCAATATTATGAATATGTGTATCACTACGATCGAGATTCAACAAAAAATAGACCACTCATCAAGGGTGCATGACCATAAAAGATATTACTCATATAAATAGAACAACCATTATTATCTGATTTAAATGAATAACCGTCTCGCATCAAACAAGATCCAGATATAATGTTCATGCTCAACACTGGCACCAAATAACAATTATTCAGGTCTAAAACTAATCCCGAAGGTAGATGTAGAGGTAGCGTGCCGACGGCGATCACATCGACCTTGGAACCATTTTCGACGCGCATCGTCACCTCGTCCTTAGCCAATCTTCGTTTAATCCGTAGCCCCTGTTTCGAGTTGCAAATATGAGCAACAGAACCAGTATCAAATACCCAGGCGCTACTACGAGCATTAGTAAGGTACACATCAATAACATGTATATCAAATATACCTTTCACTTTGCCATCCTCTTATCCGCCAAATACCTGGGGCAGTTCCGCTTCCAGTGACCAGTCCCTTTGCAGTAGAAGCACTCAGTTTCAGGCTTAGGTCTAAACTTGGGCTTCTTCCTGGGAGTAGCAACTTGCTTGCTATTCTTCTTGAAGTTTCCCTTCTTACCTTTGCCTTTTTTCTTGAAACTAGTGGTCTTGTTAACCATCAACACTTGATGCTCCTTCTTGATTTCTACCTCTGCAGCCTTAAGCATCGCGAAGAGCTCGGGAATTGTCTTTTCCATCCCTTGCATATTATAGTTCATCACGAAGCCTTTATAGCTTGGTGGCAGTGATTGAAGAACTCTGTCAATGACATTATCATCCAGAAGATTAACTCCCAGCTGAGTCAAGTGGTTATGGTACCTAGACATTTTGAGTATATGTTCACTGACAGAACTGTTCTCCTCCATCTTGCAGCTATAGAACTTGTTGGAGACTTCATATCTCTCAAATCGGGCATTTGCTTGAAAGATTAACTTCAACTCCTGGAACATCTCATATGCTCCATGACGTTCAAAACATCTTTGAAGTCCCGATTCTAAGCCGTAAAGCATGGCACACTGAACTATCGAGTAGTCATCAGATTTAGCTTGTCAGACATTCATAACGTCCAGAGTTGCACCTGCAGCAGGCCTTGCACCTAGCAGTGCTTCAAGGACGTAATTCTTCTGTGCAGCAATGAGGATAATCCTCAAGTTACGGACCCAGTCTGTGTAGTTGCTACCATCATCTTTCAACTTAGCTTTCTCTAGGAACGCATTAAAATTCAAGGGAACGGTAGCACGGGCCACTGATCTACAACAACATAGATATGCAAAAACTATCAGGACTAAGTTCATGATAAATTTAAGTTCAGTTAATCATATTACTGAAGAACTCCCACTTGGATAGACATCCCTCGAGTCATCTAAATGATCATGTGATCCATATCAACTAAACCATGTCCGATCATCACATGAGATGGAGTAGTTTTCAATGGTGAACATCTCTATGTTGATCATATCTACTATATGATTCACGTTCGACCTTTCAGTCTCAGTGTTCCGAGGCCATGTATGTACATGCTAGGCTCATCAAGTTTAACCCGAGTATTTCTCATGTGCAAAACTGTCTTGCACCAGTTGTATGTGAACGTAGAGCTTATCACACCCGATCATCACGTGGTGTCTCGGCACAACGAACTGTCGCAATGGTGAATACTCAGGGTGAACACTTATACCTTGAAATTTAGTGAGGGATCATCTTATAATGCTATCACCGTACTAAGAAAAATAAGATGCATAAAAGATAAACATCACATGCAATCAAAATATGTGACATGATCTGGCCATCATCATCTTGTGCCTTTGATCTCCATCTCCAAAGCACCGTGATGATCTCCATCGTCACCGACTTGACACCTTGATCTCCATCGTAGCGTCGTTGTCGTCTCGCCAACTACTGCTTCTACAACTATAGCTACCGCATAGTGATAAACTAAAGCAATTACATGGTGATTGCATTTCATACAATAAAGCGA
Source organism: Triticum aestivum (assembly GCF_018294505.1). NCBI lineage: Eukaryota > Viridiplantae > Streptophyta > Magnoliopsida > Poales > Poaceae > Triticum > Triticum aestivum. The sequence continues at coordinate 181,542,751 of NC_057799.1, forward strand.
CAACCATAAGGCTCCTGCCAGTTGCCGATAATTTTTACAAAACATGATCATCTCATACAATAACTTATATCACATCATGTCTTGACCATATCATATCACAACATGCCCTGCAAAAACAAGTTAGACGTCCTCTACTTTGTTGTTGCAAGTTTTACGTGGCTGCTACGGGCTTCTAGTAAGAACCGTTCTTACCTACGCATCAAAACCACAACGATTTTTCGTCAAGTGTGCTGTTTTAACCTTCAACAAGGACCGGCCGTAGTCAAATTCGATTCAACTATAGTTGGAGAAACAGACACCCGCCAGCCACCTTTATGCAAAACAAGTTGCATGTCTGTCGGTGGAACCGGTCTCATGAACGTGGTCATGTAAGGTTGGTCCGGGCCGCTTCATCCAACAATACCGCCGAATCAAAATAAGACGTTGGTGGTAAGCAATATGACTATGATCGCCCACAACTCTTTGTGTTCTACTCGTGCATATCATCTACCCATAGACCTGGCTCTGATACCACTGTTGGGGAACATAGCATGCAATTTTTAAAAAATTCCTACGATCACGCAAGATCTATCTAGGAGATGCATAGCAACGAGAGAGGGAGAGTGTGTCCACATACCCTCATAGACCGAAAGCGGAAGCGTTAGTTTAACGCGATTGATGTAGTAGAACGTCTTCGCGATCCAACCGATCAAGTACCGAACGTACGGCACCTCCGAGTTCAGCACACGTTCAGCTCGATGACGTCCCTCGAACTCTTGATCCAACAAAGTGTCGAAGGAGAGTTTCGTCAGCACGACGGTGTGGTGACGGTGATGGTGATGTAATCCATGCAGGGCTTCGCCTAAGCACTACGACGCTATGACCGGAGGAGTAAATTGTGGAGGGGGGCACCGCACACGGCTAAGAGAACAATTGATGTGCTATGGGGTGCCCCCTACCCCTGTATGTAAAGGAGGAGAGGGAGGAGGCCTACCAAGGGGCGCGCCATGGGGAGGGGAAACCTACTAGGACGCCTAGTCCAATCCCCTCCCTTCCTTTCTTTCAGAGGGGGAAAAGGGAAGGAGAGGGAGAGGGAGAAGGAAAGGGGGCCGCGCCCCCTTCCCCTTGTCCAATTCGGACAGCCCATGGGAGGGGGCGCGCCACCCCTTGCGGACTCCCCTCTCTCTCCCCTATGGCCCATGTAGGCCCATTACTTCCCCGGGGGGTTCCGGTAACCCCTCGGTACTCCGAAAAATGCCTGAACCACTCCAAACCATCTCGGTGTCCGAATACCATCGTCCAATATATCAATCTTTACCTCTAGACCAATGCGAAACTCCTCGTCATGTCCGTGATCTCATCCGGGACTCCGAACAATCTTCGGTCACCAAAACACATAACTCATAATACAAATCGTCATCGAACGTTAAGCATGCGGACCCTACGGGTTCGAGAACTCTGTGGACATGGCCGAGACACATCTCCGACCAATAACCAACAGCGGAACCTGGATGCTCATATTGGTTCCTACATATTCTACGAAGATCTTTATCGGTCAAACCGCAATGTCAACATACGTTATTCCCTTTGTCATCGGTATGTTACTTGCCCGAGATTCGATCGTCGGTATCCTCATACCTAGTTCAATCTCGTTACCGACAAGTCTCTTTACTCCTTTCGTAATGCATCATCCTGCAACTAACTCATTAGTCACATTGCTTGCAAGGCTTATCGTGATGTGCATTACCGTGAGGGCCTAGAGATACCTCTCCGATACTCGGAGTGACAAATCCTAATCTCGATCTATGCCAACCCAACAAACACCTTCGGAGACACCTGTAGAGCATCTTTATAATCACCCAGTTACGCTGTGATGTTTGATAGCACACAAGATGTTCCTCCGGTATTCGGGAGTTGCATAATCTCATAGTCAAAGGAATATGTATAAGTCATGAAGAAAGCAATTGCAATAAAACTTAACGATCATTATGCTAAGCTAACGGATGGGTCTTGTCCATCACATCATTCTCCTAATGATGTGATCCCGTTCATCAAATGACAACACATGTCTATGGTCAGGAAACTTAACCATCTTTGATTAACGAGCTAGTCAAGTGGAGGCATACTAGGGACACTTTGTTTTGTCTATGTATTCACACATGTATCAACTTTCCGGTTAATACAATTCTAGTATGAATAATAAACATTTATCATGATATAAGGAAATATAAATAACAACTTTATTATTGCCTCTAGGGCATATTTCCTTCATCTTCTTCTTGGTAACTAACGTCCATGAATCCGGTATGAAATCAGATAAGGTAACGCGAGTACGGGGTACCTTCGGGATCGGTCCAATCCAAGGTTTGACGATCGGCGGCTTCATTTGAACCTCAACCTTCCGACGAGAAATAGGATCTAGAACCGAAACCATCGACTTCGTCTCCACCGCGTTAGCTACGAGAACGCCAGTGCCGGCATGCTCAACCTCCTTCACCTCGTCATCATCACTATCTGCGAGAACCCAGAACCATCCTCCAAAGCGTGGCTCCAATCTTCAGTCCTCGGGCGTCTTCGTCAAGTCGACTAGATCAACCGTCTCCGCGTGAACATCCTACATGCAACAATCGACAACCACATTGTATACGTCAATACGAATCCGAAAACCTACCTCGACCCGGACGTCTGCATCTAAGTAGTCTCCGGCAAGGATGTCGTTGTTCATATCTCGCAGCGCTGCCCAGCGGGACACTGGAGAGTCTGAGAGACGACCCTCGATCCATCCGCCGTAATCGCGAAAGTCGGTGAAATGGACACACCACTGCACCGGGGTCGTCCCCTCCACCTGCGCCCTCTCCTGGATCTCCTTCGCCTCGATGGATCCCCCGAGATCCGAGTCCAAGGGCCGCGCCGATCCGCCCTCGTCCCCCGGCGGCGGTGGCATTGACAGATGTATCGGCGGCGACGAGTGGGACGCCGGCGACGAGGACGACCGCGCCTCGGGAGGCCGAGGATTTTCGCCCTCGGGGGCGGCGGAGCTCTCGCCCATAACAAAAGTATTCAAAAAAGAGAACCTTCCTGATTCATAAGGCCCAAGGCAAAACCGTTTGCTGATAAGTATTTGTTTTTGCGGTGGTGTTTGCTCAAATTATTGTTACTGGCACGTGGTTTGAAGCTGTTTGGATATGCATGTATACGAAATCTAATTCTAATTTTATAGCATATGACACAAGACAAGATCTATTTACGTGGGTATCATTTGTATTTGAAATTTGTGAAAATTGCATACATGTTCACTTGCCGGAGTTTATTTGTTTGGAACGTACTACCTTATACCAACATGCCATCTATTTGAGAGAATCCAAGGATGTCCGCCCGTTCCATGGCACTCTGTCTTACTTTTTGACGATCTATTTTTTACGTGTCACAAAAGTTATACCATCAAATTTGTATTCAAATGTATTTTTAGTGGTATAAACTTCTATGTCTGATAATTCGTATAATTTTGATCTACTTGATGGTCAAAGTTAATTCTTGAAACTGGTATAACTATAAGCATAGTAAACCATGAGAAAAGACAGCTTCATATTCTTTGTTCTCCCTAAGGCCTAAGGCAGAACAGTTCGCTGATATCTGTTTTGTGGTGATGTGTGCTGAAATTATTGTTAATGCCATTTGGTTTGAAGCCGTTTGGATATGGTAGTATACAAAATCCTGTCCAAATTTCACAAGGATGCGATAGAAGCCAAATTTTATTTATGTGGATATCATTTTTCCTTTATGAAATTGTGCAGACTCCATACATGTTCGCCTGCTGGAGTTTACTTTAGAGCAAGTACTATAGTGGGCCATAAGCCCGCTCACATGGCACTTTTGCCTATGTGGTGGAGAGAGACAAGAAAAAAATGAAGGAGTGGGCTCTCATGCAAGACCCAACCTCTAGGCGTGCTCCTAGGTAAAAAGCATTTAATGAGAAGAAAGAGATAAAGAGAAAGTGAAAAAAAGTTATGAACTTATAGCCAACTCTATTGTATGAGAAATTAATAATATTAACTCTTAATGACATGGCCACTGGACATTTGGGAGAGTCCGAGGATGTCCACATTTACTCCTTGGAACCTACTTTTCGGTTTAACTTGATGATGGACTAGGATAATTACATGTTAGTTATATGCCACTAAAATGACCCCGAGGGTTTGGCACAAGGAGATCCTCTATCTCCTTGTTGTTTGACCTGGCTGCATGCACTAGCTATTATAAAGCTGGTTGTAATGGGAGTATCATAGCTAGTATCATGCATACCAACTAGACAATTTTGATGAGGATGTCATATAATTAGGAAAAAGCTAACGCCCACACGTGTGGGCGTTTGCACATCGCCCACACGCCTCCATCACCACTCATTTGCCACGTATGGATAGATGACATCAGCAGGAATCTTTTTGGTTTTCGCCTTAAAAATGTTGTATCTCCTAAATAAAAAAGCGAACTAAAAATCCGTTTTCACCATTAAATCCGTCTCGACGAGATCTTCAAAACTAGACCCCATGTTGATATGTTTCGACGATTTTTTTTTTTGCCTAGAAGTTGCCATGATGTTTACACTGCAGTTGCCATAAGGGCTTAAACTAAAGTTGCCATGTGGCAATTTTAGTTTGTAGATCATGGCTATTTTAGTATTTTGATGATGGCAACTCCAGTACTTTGACCATGAAAATTATTTTTTGTATGAACCATGGCAATTTTAGTTTATGGTTCATGGCAAGTCTAGTTTCTTAATTCCCCGTTTTATAAATGTCAAAATTTACTTTTAAATATAGAAGAAAATAGCTGAAACATATCATGGCAACTTCAGTGTAAACACCATGGCAATTCATATGCAATAGACATGGCAACTTTTAATAAAAAAATTCATCAAAACATATCAACATGGGATCTAGTTTCGAAGATCTCGTCGCGAGAGATTTAATGGTGAAAACGGATCTTCAATCGGATTTTTTGTTTAAGAGATAAAACATTTTAAAAACTGCAAATCCAAAAAGATTCCTACATGCATGCATGCGATGACGTGGCAATCTGTTTGCATTAGAGAAGTGTGGTGCGTCTCCCTTCCTGCCACACATGTGGCAGTTAGCGACGTCCTATAATTAAATGAAGAAAGAGAGGGTTGAGTATCATATCATGATACCGTATCATAATAAATGCTATGCTATTATGAGTCATGCATAACAATAAATAAAGTACTACATGATACTAATATATGATACTATGCATTAGGGAGGTAGTATCATACACTAGTATCATATGCATGATACTCCCCGTTACAAGCAGCCTAACGGATGCACTTAGACTTTTTTGAAACAATAGAACAAACATGTAAGAGTATATGATCCCAAGGCCTCATTAGCCCATAATGCTCTACTGAGAATACCTATGATTAAAAGGGTAAATCCTAGGCTAATGACACGATAACTCCCAGAATCCAAATACTCTATTAATTGATATTTATAGTAAGTTAGGAATGAAGGGACCGAGGTGCTTTTTAAAGCACTTATTTTTGCATAGAAATAGTAATCTCACCAAAGAAAAATGTTTTATCTAAAACATTATTTTCATTTTAGAAAAGAAATGGAATTTATTTCAAAATCTAATGATTATAATAGCGGCAGATAATAAGGATCCACACAAAAGAGTTGCATAGCTTAATAACATCATACTAACATGCATCATTAATCACTGAGATTGCAGGGCAGGTACTAGTATCATGGATTGATGCATTTCAGTTTAAAAGACCCAACGTGGCAAACCCTCGCATTAAAATAGTACTTGGCGTAGTTATTGTGCTTAAATCATTTTTAGAGTTCTGTATTTTAGAAATGGTGTGGAGAATATACAGAGCCCATGGAAGAAAGATCAATGACTCATATAAATTAGTTAATGGAAAATGCCCCGTAGAAGCCCAACGAGAATCTAACAATCCTGTTATAGAGAGAGAAAAAGTAACTATCATTCCTTTTTCTAACGAATCACATAACCCTCCAAGTTCACGAACTAATAATGTTAGCAAATGAATCATTAGAATTGCCACTTTCAAACTCATCGGTGTATATGCACTAAATCAATATTTGAGCCTCTGAGGTGGTGGGGAAGGTACATTTCCTTACATAAAAGACACATACATATGGTCTGTTGGAGAAAAGACTTTGCTCTAGCAAAGGGAGCACACCAGAAAAATATAGACCGTCTGTGTACATCTTCTCTCCAATATGTTTTTTCACTCAATCGGTCCACATGTCATCAAAGTTTGAAATTTCAAAGATATTAAAATTTTGATAATTTCTGTTGGCATGAAATATTTGTAACCTTGAAATTTCCGACAATATTCAAATGAAATTCAAATAGCCAAAGAATTTTCAACTTTTTCAGTGAGGTACAAATTTTTTACTTTACCCAAATGTTTAACATTACACGTGATAGTTGGCCATGCATGAAAGAGTAAGCGCAGTGTGGGACATGGCAATTATACTAATGTAGCGAATCTAGTAAATTCGGTCAGATGTTGTACATGGGAAGGAAGCCTCGTCACCGGAGGTCTCAGTGGAATTCCTGCAAAACTATGTGCGTTTTTTCTTGAGATTAATACGAGAATTTAGTATAGAAGAGATCTCGAAGGGTAAAATGTCAGTAGAGGATGTGAGGCCGGTGAAGGAAGTTAAAGCACATGAACCTATCCGGTAGGGTTGCCTTGTCCGTCGATGGGTCGTTTCTACTGGTGGATGGCACTGCAGCAGCAAGAATGATTTTAAGAAGGCCGGATGAAAGTGTTATCTTTGCTGCTCATAGCTTTCTATTCAATTATGATGATGCAGTGGAAGTTGAAATTCACGCTTTGATGTAGGGCATGGCCTTGGCAATACAACATTCTGAAGAACCGGGGGTGGTACAATCGGGCTCCTCTGAGGCGTTGGCTACATTATCCGGGAAGGGTTTATTAAGGCCGGCTTATGACCATCTTGTATCTTTTTTTTGCGGGGAGGGTTTATTGAGGTCGGCTTATGACCATCTTGTATCTGAAATCAAGTTTTTTTAGGAGGATGCCCTTGGGCGTGCTTTATTAAAATCCAAATGACAGTTACATCAAATAAAATGTATGGAAGAATGATGTATCTGAAATCAATGAAACTAAAAGAACATAATAGGGTTGCAGATCGGCTGGGCACGTACAGTCGAACTGAACATAGTACTACGGTATGGCTACAATTAGGACTACCACGTATTCAGGAGCTTCTACCTCTTGATTGTAACGAGGTAAATACACCACTGGTGCTTGAACTTGCCATGAATGTGCACTTTAGTGCCTGAACTTGCAAAATACATTAAACTGGTTCCGTAACTTGGCATAGACGTGCATATACGGTTCAAATCTCGTTTGTATACGTCCGTGATGCTGATGAGTCGTGCCGTCATGGCATGGGACTCACTGTCAGGTACAGGGTGTGCGGCGTGGTTTTCTCGAAGAACCCTCTAGAATATTATTTTCTTGCAATGATAAATTATAAAAAATATATGAATAATTAAAACGGGTACGTGGTTCAAAACAGCTACCTGACATGCGCATGTGATTGTGGCTAGCCAGTAGGCCGGCTCAAATTTAGCGTCATAAAAGGATTCATACACTATATATATAAAGCTAAACAACATAAATTTAAAATTTTATTCCAGCACTATAGCCTTGTTGATTTGAACCTGCAACCAGGGGCTATATAGCTGACGCAAATACCACTCCAACTGACGACATCGAATAGTAAAAATGATAAATTTAGGTTTATAACATAACAAGCCCCTCTCGCTAAACTAGACCATAGTGTGGCTCAATTTTCGACGTGTTTTCTTTTATTTCAAAATTTTGTAAAAAAGACGTAAATTATAATCGTGTGTTACAAACAATAGACTAAAACAAATTACATTAAAAATTTCATATAATTTCATAAAATACCAATGCAATAATTAAAACACATAATAAAATTATGAATTAAGATTATGTCTTATAATTTGAAAAAATGTTTGCATTTTAATAAAATATTAAAGTAGTTTTACAAACGTTCATATATGTAAATAAATTCTCATGTAATTTTGAATTTCCCACATTTTGAATTAAATATTCATGTAGTATATAAATGTGTTCATGCTTTAAGTAAAAAATGTGTGTTTTCTAAAAAAATACAAGCCTAGTGCGCCCTTTGATTGAGGATCCTCATATGAATAATACTTGAATCATATAAACATGTTTATCATTCATAAATATTTTCAATTGAATGGGTATGTTTTAAAATAACATGTGATTTTTTAAATGACATGAACATTTTTGCATTCTTTTGAAATTATGTTTGTTAGACAGTCATAAAGATTACTTGTACTTTTGATACATGAGAACTCATTGGTTGGAATGGCATCTGTGCCTGGTCTATAAGCTTTGGTCGGATGTTCGAGTCACATAGTTGGTACTATTTTTGCTGGTTCATTAAATTTCCTTTTATTTATACTTCGCAAAAAATCCTTTATTTATGTTGTTCCGCCTAGTTTATAAAGGTTATGAATCATCATGAAGCAGCAAATGTGAAGTGGTCTATTGGCTAGCCCGGCATGCACTTGACTGGTAGGTCGCCCTTTCTAACCACCACAGCGCTAGTCTTTTATTATTTTATAATTATAGTACAAAAATAATTGTAGCGCAAGGTTATGAATCATCACGAAGCAGCAAAATTGTCAGTTTCTCTGTAAGGGCCTTATTGTATGAAAAGAAAATCCGGAGGAGTTTCCGCAAAAAAAACCAGGTCACACACCCTTGTCTCCGTTGTCCAGTCACTGACAATGGGTCCCATGCCATGTTGGCGCGCCTCATTAGGGTCGCGGACGTATACAAACGTCATTTGAACCGTATATGCACGTTCATGCCAAGTTATGGAACCAGTTCAATGTATTTTACAAGTTCAGACACTAAACCGCACATCTATGGCAAGTTCAAGCACCACTGGTGTATTTACCTCGATTGTAACCCTCTTACTATGGAAATAAATTTCTTTCACCTGGCAAAAGAAAAAATGACCACATGCCAGAAAGCCCCCATGACCCATCATTTGCAAGCTATCTAAAAGTTACTCGTCCGCCAGTATAGAAATACTCGCACCATCGCAAAGTTTGGTTTCCACTAGCTAAAGCATGCAACATGCATGATGGAATCAGTTACCGCCCGCAATAGATGATTTTGTGCGAGAACAGTACGTGTGCCCGGCACTTTCCTCTTTCCCCATATCCGCCGGAACATACATTATGAACTCACAGTAGAGAAAATAAAGGTAGTATATTTGTCAGTGTTAAGTCTTAATCCGAATTTTATAATTACATAAACTCTCGGACAAAAAACAATATAAGAAAATAAAGGAACTACTGTGCTAAATAACAAAGAAAAAGTAAGGAGAAGTCGGAAGATGGATCACTTCTTGCGGTTCCTCGCAAGGAACCCATCCATAACCGCCTTCGTCTTGATTGTCTCCACTTGTCTCCTCGACGCCGCGCTGTGCTCCGGCGACGACGCAACCAGCAGGCTGTCGGCCGCCTTGGCCCTGGCAGGCGGCCATGTTCGCGGGAAGAAGCAGAGCACCGCGGTGGTAAGCAGCGTGGCCGCGAGCCGGCCGCAGAACATCATCATCAAGAGGCACACCAGCACCGCCGCCACGCCGACCGCGGGCGACCTCTTCTCGTCCGGCCGCTTCTTCGCCGGAGTTGGCACCACTTCCAAGCACAAAGAGGAGGAGGAGGAGGACCGGGAGCAGGACCGGGAGGAGGAGGAGGACGAGTAGGCCGAGTCCAGCGACGCCGCGGTGCTGAGCGCCGACGAGGACGTCACGGACGAGGACGACGACTTCCCCGCGCCGGCAGCGATCATGTCGTATATACTCAAGTCTTTTTCCCGGCGGCCCGGCGACGTGATCCTCTTCGTCCCCGTCGACGGCGACTTCTCGCCCTTGCTACCGAAGAAGAACCGCCACCGGCGGCGAGGAGTCCGGTGAGTCGTCGCGGCCACTGCCTCGTCGGCCACGGCCGCCGCGCCGCCGAAGCACGCGAGCTTCATGCCCGGCGCGCGTGGGTGTGGATAGATGGATATCTGGAGCGGCGCAGGAGAGGCTGTTGGCGTTGGCGTGCCGGTCGTGTGTCGCCTGGCTTATCGCGTCGGGTGTCGGTTCTGATGCTCCGTGTCCGTCTCCAAGCGTGGTACTTATACGGGCGTGAGCGTTACTGCTGCTAGTGCTAGTGCTAGTGTGTGTGGGGCACAGGCACGGGCGCCAGTGGTTGGCTGGTGCAGTGCGAGTGGGAAACGGACGGAAGGCGAAGGCGAAGCAGAAGGCGACGCGAGATGCGTGCGCGCGCGGGGAGGCGGTTCGCGTCCGCGGGGTTCAATTTGGGACTTTGTTGGACGCGTGCGTCGGTCGCGACCCGTGTGGCGAGGCTTTTGTTTGGGCCGGGCGCGTTGCCGGGTGGTTGGTTGACCGGACGGACTCTGCTGGTCCCGGCCGGGCTCGAACCGGATCCCATCGGGGGCCCCACTGGTTGGGCCTATGTGCTCGCTACTCGGTTCTGCGTTTAGCACGTTGCGATTACGTCGTGATTAATTAATTAGTTTCAGTGACTGAGGCCGTGTGGTGTGCGCATGATTTGTTCGCGTGATTGTGTTTGCGAATTGTATTAGGTCGCGTATACGAGCACGGATCTTTGTGTCGTGTTTGAGGGGGGCTGTGTGTTGTATTGTATTCAGATTGAAGTTGGCATTGTTTGGGTGAAGCTGAACAAAGATCTCGTGCGCTGCCTTCGAGAGATATTTACCTGCCTGCCAGAGTGGAGCTTTAATTTCAAAATATCTTGGAGTCCCTAGTGATGAAAATAGAATTAAGAATAGGGAGTAGAAAAGATTAACAAGAGGCCGGACAGTTGGCAAGGGAAATATCCTAATAAAATCCTTACGGGCTAGCATACCTCTGTACATGTTAATCCCTCTACAGAGTTCATGTTGGAATAGGAGAAAAGACTGTTGTTAACATCTACTATCTTCTACCTAAGTTTTTTGTGGCAATTGTTTTTGTGTTTTTCTTTAGTTGAGTTTTTTGTGGCAATTATTTAAGGTTTTCGATGAATACATCGGTTAGATGAGGGTCCAATCACTGAAGCAATCATCCCATGCATCCTTTTTATATCGCGTGTCACCACCATTCCACACCCACGCGTTCGTCGCATGTCCCCAATTCCTGCATGCTTCTTTTTCCTCCATTTCTTTCCACTCAATCGTTGTTGCTTCCATCCCAATCACCGTGGATATTTTTAGCCTAACGGCCGAAATCTAGCAGCTTGCGAGTCGTCTTCTCCTTCATCTTACGAGGATCAACCAGTGACAAGACAATTATGAAGTATCTTACAGTAGTGAAAGTTCATTTTAAAAAGGAAAACAGAATTGTCTTCTCTTCTAACTGTAGTTTGCTACACTTACTAGTTGTACAGAAAATGCCTTCTTTCGTAAAAAAACATTTTTTTTTAAGGATGACCCCGGATCTCCGTATCTGGATAATGTATGCAGTCATTTATTAATTATTCACAGACCCTCAAAAAACACATCAGTAAATCTGAAGCCACCATCTTCATAACATACGTCGCTACTCCTATCTAACTGATGAAGAGGTGCCGATAGTCCGAGCCGAATACCAAACAGACCTTGCACCAAAGCCTAACATCTAAAACCTAAGGCGCCAACCAAGCCACACTGCCGGGTCTGGGGTGCATGGCGCCCTCTCAGAGGCTGCCGCCGCCGTCTTCCACACTGCCGGGTCTTGGGTGCACACCGGTTTGGCCTTTGGAAATTTTGTTTTTCCTTCACAAAGTGTAAGACAAGGGCAGCCAATTATACTCACCGTTTTCATGTAATGATCATCTTGGAAGGTGGGAGGGAGGGTACTACGTACAATTATCGATGCCCCCCGTACTAAGTTTCCATGGCCTTTTCAGCCTTCTTCTAAAGTCGATCGCTTTTGGAGAAAGACATAGGCCTCATGTTAATTAATCAGTGACATGCACAACAAGTGCCTTTGTCTGGTTAGATAGGAAAGCTAGCAAAAGCCACAAAGGATTTTCGTTAATAATACAGAGCTGATGGGATTTGGGGAGAGGCGGCCGGGGCTAGTGGAGTCTTTTCGCGATGCGACGTGTCCATCAGGGAGTGTCCTTCCTCATGCAATACGGTTCTAAAATAGCGTTCAAAAAAGAAATAAGGGCTCTAAATATACTCAGTTGCATGAGGATGGTGGCTTCAATGTTCAAGAGCACGGGCGAACCAACCTGTGGTTGGATGGTTAGAAGGACTGTGGTATCCCCCAGCCCACCGGGTTCAAGTCCTGGTGCTCGCATTTATTTCTAAATTTATTTCAGGATTTTCGGTGATGCGCATTTACTGGAAGGAGACGTTCCCGTTGACGACGCGGTGCCCACGGTGACTTCATAAATTTCAAGATGATATGCCGACTCAGTCTTTCGGAGGTGCTCATAGGGGTAGGGTGTGCGTTCATAGGGGTGAGTGTATGCGCGTGTATATGAGCACTTGCCTTTTTATTGTGTTAAAAAAATGTTCAGGAGCATGGAGCAACGTTGTTGAACCCTCCCTGCATTTTTTTCGAGAAACTTCCAATATATTCATTTTCAATCGTATAGTTATCGCTGGAACGGATATGTCTAGACATATTTTAGTGTTAAGAGCATCTCCAACAGCCGCGCTAAACAAGCGCCACGCAACAAAATTGCCCATTTTAGAGCGCGCACAATCGGTAGAGTGGCTCCAGCGGGCGCGCAATAACCGCGCGCGCGGCATATAGAGTTGGGCGCGTGGTCCGAGTTGCCAACGCGCGCTGTGTATTTGGGGCGCCCGCTTCCGCGCTCGCGCCGTACTCTCTCCTCTGTGCCACCTTCGCCCCACGCGCGCTGGCGCCAGCGAACTGGACCCGATGGACGCACGCGCTGGCACCCCCCTCACCCCATCCTACAGCCGCGACCCCTCCTCCACCGCCGCCGCAAACCCTAGCGCGGGGAGCATTGGCCTCGCCTTCGCCGGAGCTCCCCCGAGCATCGGCCTCGCGCGCGGCCTCTTCATGCCACCGCGGATGACCTCGGCGCCGGGTGGCGTCGCGCTGGCGCCCGCCGTGATGAAGCCACGTGCCCTCCCCCCCCCCCCCCCCCGAAGCTCCCAAATGCGGCGCGGCCGAAGAAGGGCAAGACATTCGCGAAGAAGAACAAGGCGACGGATGGCTCCAGCACCTCGAAGGCGTCGAGGAAGAGCTTGCAGGGCGTGTGACGGGCGCGGCGGCTACCGAAGCGCGGCAAGCTCACTTGTTGAGCCAGCGGCCGACGCGCACAATGTATTCGAGGATATGCCCCAAAGGTAAAAAAAATTCCTAACTTTTTTTCTTGTTATTTTTTGAATGCATACATATAGATAGCTTATTTGCATTGTTTTATATACTTTGTAGTCTCAATGATGATGCATACATGTCAACTATGGGTGTTGGCTCCAACAATTCACATTGGTCTCAAACCAATGACATGCACTTCGATGACCATGAGTTCGAGGTGGACGAGGATGGTGAGGGCATTGTCGACGCACCGAAAGGAAGAGCGGGCAATTACACCAACGCCAAAGACATCTTACTATGCAATACTTGGTTGCAAGTGTCGAGGGATCCATCCGTTGGAGGTGATCAAAGTAGAGATGCTTATTAGCTTCGGATGAAGGAACACTTTGATGTTCGCAACGTGAGTGGAATTGACCGCTCCGATCGATCTCTTCGGTCCCGGTGGTCGACAATCAACAAGGATTGTCAAAAGTGGGCAGCCGCACAAAAGGCGGTTGACAAGTTGAACCCAAGTGGCACTAATGAGGACGATAGAGTAAGTGTCATTTCATCCATGTTCATCATACTTGTTGTTGGTGTTTGAGTGCTAACTTGTTTTGTTTTCATGTAGTACAACATTGCACAAAACTTGTTCAAAGGAGAGGAGAAAAGGACCAAGAAGGGGAAGATCAAGAAAGGAAGGCCATTTACCTTGCCTCATTGCTATGACGTGTTGAAGGATGATGAGAAATGGAAGAAGCGTGATGATTTAAATGATTTGGATTTGAGCAACAAACGCAAGCGAACAATTGAGTTGGATGATGAGGAGGAGGATGATGCATCAAGTGATGACGGTAAGAGAAGCCCCACACTCAACTCGGTTTCATACTCGAAGCCAAAACGACCGGATGGGTGTAAGAAAGACGCAAAAGAAAAGAAGAATAATAAAGGAGATGATGAGCTCAAAAACGCTATGGAAGCTGTGAAGGCAAGAAAAGAAGCCAACGAGGTGAGGAAAATGGCAAGGAACCAAGATGCCGCGGCCGAGGAGAGGAGGTTGGCGGCCGAGGAGAGGAAGGTGGCTTTGGAGGAGAGGAAGGTGAGCAATGAGGAGTGAACTAGATTGTTGGATTGGGAGAAGCACTTGTTCTTCTTGGACACATCTATCCTCAATGAGGCGCAAAAGGAGTGGGTCAATCTTGCCCGTGAAGAGGTCTTGATCTAAAAAAGAGCCATGATTCGCGCAATGGGCGGCGGTGGCGTTGGCGCCATGGGAGGCATGGGTGGCTTTGGAGCTACCATGGGCGGCATGGGTGCCATGGGTGGCTTTGGAGCTACCATGGAGACCATGGGAGGCATGGGTGGCTTTGGAGCACCTCCCGGCGCCATGGCCGGCATGGGAGGCATGAGTTTTGCGTCTCTCATGGGAGGCATGGGTGCACCTCCGGCCGCCATGGGCGGAATGTCTTCCGGTGTGCCTCACACCCCTTCCCATGAAGATGCCGTTGAAGATCTTGCCAACACCGTCCGAGCTTCACGTGATGCGGCGCGCGACAATGATGAGGAGGAGGAGGAAGAATCTTCTTCGGAGGAGTCGGATGAATCGGAGGAAGATGATGACGAAGATGAGGACGAGGCTTGATGTGTCTTTCGTTTGTGTCATGAACTTGGTTGGATGAACTTGTGGGCATGAATTTGAACTTGTGAGCATGAACTTTTATTCATCAACTTGTTGTGTGAAATTATATTATGCCATGTTCATTGCATTTTGAATGTTTGAAATCTATTTTGTGTCCAAAATGCAACATATGGCATGCGCCGACGAGTCGCGCGCGCTGCATTTTACCGCGGCTGTTGGAGCCAGCGCTGCCCGCCGTGCCAAACCAGGCGATGGGCGCGCGGCAAAGTAGTTTTTAGCGCGCGGCGCGTTGGGTGGCTGTTGGAGATGCTCTAAATACTTGCATCTGTTTGAAGAACGAAGTGAGTATTTCTTTCAAGACCAAAAGTCATGTGAGTATTAAACAAGTCTGAATTTAACAAGAACACCTTGATGAAACATACATGACCAACGGGAACTTTTTGCCATCTCCGACCTACAAGTTGTTGGCATGGAGTGAACCTAGCTCGATGCCACACCTTCCCACAGCGTTGAAGCCCAGAGAGCCGTTGTGATTGCGACCAGGAAGTCATGAATGCCTCGGGTGGCGGCGGCGCCTCCACCTTCCTCACCTCCGCTCCTCCTCTCTTTCACTTTCATCGTCATTGCCGACCGAAGCCGCCAGGGCAAAGCCCCTCGGGTTGGCTAGCGGCAAGGCTCCCCCTCTCTCCCCCATGCGTGGACGGTTAGTGTAGGATGTCGTGTCCATGCTGGGGCAGCGAGCTTCCGTGGGGTTCAGCGGCGTGGCCCGGGCCGGCGCTCCAATGGCACACACATGGTGGCGGCACGACGAGTGTGTGGCTCCCGCTCGGTGAATCAGGCGCAGACAACTCAGTCAGGATTTGGCAGATGGTGTGTCCCCGTCGCATGTGTTGGCGGGCGTATGGCGACTGGACTGGGTATGGTGGGCGATATTGAACTGCGACCAGTGTCTCTTGGTAGTGCGGCCCCGGCGTGCTTGAACAGGGTACTTCAGCGCTCCGGCATGCGAGTATTTTTGGGTGATGCATGACCAACACCTCGTTGGCATGGGGCGGTGGCGGGCTTGGGCCTGACATGGGCAGGCCACGGGGGCGGGGTGGCGTGCGGTTCGCCGGAGTCCAACTGTGTAGATCTAGGGTCGGGGTGGAAGGTCTCGCTGGTTGGACGGGCTCTGGTCTATTGACGCCTGCAATACCAGTGCACCCTTTCCGGGCTGCCCCAACGACGATGTTTGCTAACTCTATGGATCCGCACACCGGACGAGGTAAGGGTTCCTGGAAACATGGACCAGTGTTGATGTGGCCACTCATGACTGTGGCAGCGCTTCAACTCGACGGTTTCACTCACCTACTGGTCGTGTTAATGTCGAGGCTTCAGTGACCAGGTCCCCAGGCGGCGGTGGTGTGTTTGTCTTGGATGTCGGGTGGCGGCCCTGGATGGTGAGTCTGCACGGTTGGCTCTAGGTGGGTAGCATGGCAGTTGTGGTGGCGCCTCCTTTTGGCTACGTGTAGGGGAGGGTGGAGGGTGTCCCTGGTGTCGTCGGAGCTTCAGCGGTGGCGAGCCCCTGGTCCGTATCTGGAGGCTTGATGCGGGCGTCCCCTCCGCCCTCGTGGGGTGGGTCGACAACCTTGCGTTCGCAAGGGGCATCTGTGTGGGTCTGGGCGAAAGCTCTGCGCTCCGGCACCAACAGCGGCAGCACCTACGGGTGTCGCTTCCCTCTAGGGGGGATGGGGGCTCACAGTGCCTTGAATACGTTGATCTCCAATCTTATATAGGTGTCCTCGTGGTCTCTACGTTCTCGTTCCTTGCTTTCTCCTGGCAGGAGGAGCTCTGCACAGCACGGAGTGAGCGGGATGTCTCTATCGTGAGATGACCCCTTCGGAAGATGGTTTGGTGTGTTCAAGTCCTCGGTGGCCAGTGGTTTCTCAGCTTGGCCCCTCTTCAGAAGTCTTGGGTGTAGTTTGTTAGGCTTGGCTTCTCCTGTTTTTATTGCGCAGGGTTGGGTTTGAGGCACTTGTGCCACTCGCCCGATGTCGTTTGATTTTTCTTTTGACATGCTTGTTTGAGAGTTTCCTCAACACTATATATTGGTTCAGCCGTATGTGCTTTTATCTATAAATGGGAGGCTGATGTCTACTACGCAACCTTCTTCTTGTAGACGTTGTTGGGCCTCCAAGTGCAGAGGTTTGTAGGACAGTAGCAAATTTCCCTCAAGTGGATGACCTAAGGTTTATCAATCCGTGGGAGGCGTAGGTTGAAGATGGTTTCTCTCAAACAACCCTGCAACCAAATAACAAAGAGTCTCTTGTGTCCCCAACACACCCAATACAATGGTAAATTGTATAGGTGCACTAGTTCGGCGAAGAGATGGTGATACAAGTGCAATATGGATGGTAGATATAGGTTTTTGTAATCTAAAAATATAAAAACAGCAAGGTAACTAATGATAAAAGTGAGCGTAAACAGTATTGCAATGCTAGGAAACAAGGCCTAGGGTTCATACTTTCACTAGTGCAAGTTCTCTCAACAATAATAACATAATTGGATCATATAACTATCCCTCAACATGCAACAAAGAGTCACTCCAAAGTCACTAATAGCGGAGAACAAACGAAGAGATTATTGTAGGGTACGAAACCACCTCAAAGTTATTCTTTCTGATCGATCTATTCAATGGTCCGTAGTAAAATAACACGAAGCTATTCTTTCCGTTCGATCTATCATAGAGTTTGTACTAGAATAACACCTTAAGATACAAATCAACCAAAACCCTAATGTCACCTCAAGTATCCATGGGTATGATTATACGATATGCATCACACAATCTCAGATTCATCTATTCAACCAACACAAAGAACTTCAAAGAGTGCCCCAAAGTTTCTACCGGAGAGTCAAGACGAAAATGTGTGCCAACCCCTATGCATAAGTTCACAAGGTCACTGAACTCGCAAGTTGATCACCAAAACAAACATCAAATGAATCACGTGATATCCCATTGTCACCACAGATAAGCACATGCAAGACATACATCAAGTGTTCTCAAATCCTTAAAGACTCAATCCGATAAGATAGCTTCAAAGGGAAAACTCAATCCATTACAAGAGAGTAGAGGGGGAGAAACATCATAAGATCCAACTATAATAGCAAAGCTCGCGATACATCAAGATCATACCACCTCAAGAACACGAGAGAGAGAGAGAGATCAAACACATAGCTACTAGTACATACCCTCCGCCCTGAGGGTGAACTACTCCCTCCTCGTCATGGAGAGCGCCGGGATGATGAAGATGGCCACCGGTGAGGGTTGCCCCCTCCGGCAGGGTGCCGGAACAGGGTCCCGATTGGTTTTCGATGGCTACAGAGGCTTGCGGCGGCGGAACTCCCGATCTATTCTGTTCCTCGATGTTTTTAGGGTATATGGACATATATAGGCGAAAGAAGTCGGTCAGGGGAGCCACGAGGGCCCCACGAGGGTGGGGGCGCGCCCATGGGGTAGGTCGCGCCTCCCTGCCTCGTGGCTTCCTCGAAGCTTCCCTCACGTCTACTCCAAGTCTCGTGGATTGCTTCCGTTCCAAAAATAACTCTCCCGAAGGTTTCATTCCGTTTGGACTCCGTTTGATATTCCTTTTCTTCGAAACACTGAAATAGGCAAGAAAACAGCAATTTGGGCTGGGCCTCCGGTTAATAGGTTAGTCCCAAAAATAATATAAAAGTGTTTAGTAAAGCCCATAAACATCCAAAACAGATAATATAATAGCATGAATACTTCATAAATTATAGATACGTTGGAGACGTATCAGCATCCCCAAGCTTAATTCCTGCTTGTCCTCGAGTAGGTAAATGATAAAAGAAATAATTTATGAAGTGTGAATGCTAGCAGGTGCACAAGTTTGATCAATGATAATTCCAATCACCTTTTCTAGCATCATTATATGTCATAACAGTAGCTCATATCATAAAGCTTCTCATGATCAAGTAACAAGCTATTCACATGTTAAGGTATAGATCATAAACTTTCTTGAAAACTAACAAACAGTTCTCAGTCATCAAACAATTGCAATTCATCTTATTTTCAGGAAGGGTCTATGTAAGAGCTTTGATTTAGCAAATCCCACATACTCAACTATCATATAGTCTTCCATGATTGCTACCACTCAAAGCATATTTTTAGAACAAATAGCATCCATCGAACACAGAGAAAGATAGGGGCTTAATGTTTCGCCTCCCAACTTATTTATCATATAGATAATTGTCAACAATAATAATTCATGATCAAATATATTTGAATGGCCATATATGCTTAGATCTTTCTCCACCACATGATGCTTGTCAACTAAAAAGTAGGTTGGAATGAGAAGGAATACTACTGACTCTTGCATAAAAGTAAAAGATAGGCCCTTCGCAGAGGGAAGCAGGGATTTGCAGAGGTGCCAGAGCTCGAAGCTAAAACAGAGATGAAAATAATTTTGAGAGGTATGCTTTCATTGTCAACATAACGACCAAGAGTTCCCAATATGCCGAAGATACTTAATACACACACCAAATTTTGGCATTTGGTATCCTAAGAGGTCTTCTTTCGATCTTGTTGGTTACTCCGATTCGGACTATGCCGGAGACAAGGTTGATAGAAAGTCCACTTCGGATACTTGTCAATTTCTTGGTAGATCTCTTTTGTCTTGATCCTCCAAGAAACAAAACTCGGTATCCTTATCCACCGCCGAAGCTGAATACAATGCCGCTGGTTCATGTTGTGCTCAATTACTTTGGATGACCCAAACTCTCAAGGACTATGGGATATATGTGAAACATGTTCCATTGCTTTGTGACAATGAAAGTGCTATCAAGATTGCTCACAATCTCATGCAACATTCTCGAACTAAGCACATTGAAGTTCGTCATCATTTCATTCGAGATCACGTTGCCAAAGGGGACATTGATCTTAAGCATGTTCGCACCGATAAGCAATTGGCGGATATATCACCAAACCACTTGATGAGAAAGTCTTTTGCCGTTTGAGAGGTGAATTGAACATCATTGTTGCTTCAAACTTGGAGTAGGAACTCCATTTCGATACATGCAAGGCATGAGCCTTTGACTAATCCTTGATATTTCTTTCATGTTGCTATTTATATGTCTTGGATATATTTGCACCCTTGCATGCTATCTAACCCTTGTAGGTACTTGGATGAATCTAAATCTATGAGATTGCAACCCACTCACATCTTGAGCAATCTCTACATCACCAAGTCACAATGGTGGTTGAAGACAAGGAAGCACGAAACCCTTCAAACATATCCTTTGACAAATTCAATATTAAGTTTTATGATTGTCATTTTGGATACACAAGTGCTCTTACTTGCAAGACTAACCCATGTAGGTAGATGAACTCAAATTCCAAGTGGTGCTCCCAACTCTTGATGAGCTACATCAACCTTGAGCAACCCACACAAGTTCAACTACATGATCAAGATCAACACCATCACCCAAGGTATGTTATTCCATCTTAGAGAAGCTTTACTCCAAGTCATGGGTCAAAGCAACTCAACAAGATGTGAATACATCAAGATGCTTAAACGAAAAATGGTAACCCCATTTTGAGCTTAAAACTATGAGTATGACCTATGATCAAGTGATCTCACTTGACTCCTAAGTCAATATACTCTAACATAGGAGACATTGTCGCCGACCAATTCTAGATGAAGTTCTCTTGTGTTTTTCTGTGCTCTTGCATTTGTCTCATGCATATTTGTTTCCCCTTTCAAAAAAACTTCATCTAGATTTCTTTTCTGGTTAATTCTGTTTTGCATTCCCCGCATCAAATTCTTTGCAAATCTTTCAGCAAATTCCTTGCAAATCCTTGTGAGATCTTACCTACCTAGTGAGCTGAGGTGACAAGTGTTTTCACTATGATGAACTCGGTCACACCGGTTTGTTTCCTTCGGTCCAACCGAATTCTTTCGGTGCCACCGAAGCACACAACTCGGTACCACCGATTTCACTGCAGGAAAGACAGCTTGCCACTTGTTCCTGCATTCTTTTTGCTCCAGCTCCACTCAATGATTCTTGTCCTCTACGAGCATCACATTCGACTTGCTGCTTTGTTCTGTGACTCAAGGACCAAACCCATTTGTAACAAAAATCCAGAAGAACCCTTCTTGGAAATTGATGTCAAAGGGGGAGAGAGAGATCACATCAAAGCTTAATCATTTCTATAGGGGGGTAGAATACTCAGGGGGAGAGTGTTCTTCAACAAGGAGAAAGAAACCCCATATGCTTGGTGTTCAAGAGGAGAGAAGCCACATGTCTTTTACAGGGGAAAGACATGTTCATATTTGATTGTTTGCATTAGCTCTATCTCTTTTCTTTGCTCTGATTTTCTGTTCCCTATCTTCTCCCACTATCCCATGCTAGATTCAGGGGGAGCAAGACATCTAAGGGAAGGAAATCCTTGGATTCATTGCACATCTTCACCTTTGGGGACATGTCTATATCCAATGGGGTACTCAGTACTCACTCTCTACATGTCATCCCAGTCTTGGTACTCTTGTGGTTTCTTTTATTTGCTCTGGCTAGTAGGTGTATCTGTGTTATCTAACCTTGTTTACTCAGGTTCATTCCTTCCTAAGCCAACTCAAGACCACAAGGTAAGTATATGCATCACAATCATGTGTATGAGGATTTCTTGCTGATGTACATACTGTTTGCAAGAAGGACTCATGAGCATGAAGGTACATTTCCTATATTCACATCATTTGCTCTGATGCATATAGCCAAGATACATGTAACACATTGCTTACTCTGTCATGCTTATGCATTCACATGCTCCTATATTCCATATTTACATGATTGCATACATGTACGGGGAGCCTATGCATGTTACATGTCTTTCCAAAGCTTTACTTGTTATTCTCTATATCTTTATCTCAAGCTTTGATGTATGTTGTCATCAATTACCAAAAAGGGGGAGATTGAAAGCAGAAGTGCTCCCTGGGTGATTTTGGTAATCATGTCAACATATCTCTTGTTGGACTAATGCTTCTACCTAGTATGTTTCAGGTAAGTTCAACAATGGAGTGGCGTGGACAAGAAGATGTGGAACCCCTTCAAGATGATAAGGACAAAGGATTGGCTCAAGCTCAAAGCTCAAGACTCTGCATTTTCTATTTTAGTGATCCAAGATCACATTGAGTCCATAGGAAAACCAATACTATTAAGAGGGGATGAGGTGTTGCTTAATGGCTTGCTTGCTCAAAGTGTTTAGTGATATGCTCCAAAGCCCTCAACCACTTTCTCACATCCACATATGTCCCAAACCAAAAGTCAAACTCGGACCCTCCAAAACTTTCTATCCGGCGCCACCGAGTTCTCTTGACAGCCACTGCCAGAAACCCTAATCATTTCAGTCTCACCGATGGGATCTCGGTCTCACCAAGATGGGATTGCAAACTCTCTGTTGCCTATTGCAATAATTTCGGTCCCACCAAGGTATGCAATCGGTCCCACCAAGTTTACTTGGCCAACTCTTTGTTTCGCTTATTACCCAAATCGGTCCCACCGAGTTTGTGTAATCGGTCAAACCGAGTTGAGGCTTTACCCTAACCCTAGCACATCGGTCCTACCGAGTTGACCATATCGGTCCCACCAAAAATCCTAACATTCACATTTTGAACTAAATCGGTCCGACCGAGTTTCATGATTCGGTCCCACCGAGTTTGGTAAATTGTGTGTAACGGTTAGATTTTGTGTGGAGGCTATATATACCCCTCCACCCACTCTTCATTCGTGGAGAGAGCCATCAGAACATGCCTACACTTGCAACATACATTTTCTGAGAGAGAACCACCTACACTTGTGTTGAGGTCAAGATATTCCATTCCAACCACATAAATCTTGATCTCTAGCCTTCCCCAAGTTGCTTTCCACTCAAATCTTCTTTCCACCAAATCCAAATCCTGTGAGAGAGATTTGAGTGTTGGGGAGACTATCATTTGAAGCACAAGAGCAAGGAGTTCATCATCAACACACTATTTGTTACCTCTTGGAGAGTGTTGTCTCCTAGATTGGTTAGGTGTCACTTGGGAGCCTCCGTCAAGATTGTCGAGTTGAACCAAGGAGTTTGTAAGGGCAAGGAGATCGCCTACTTCCTGAAGATCTACCCGAGTGAGGCAAGTCCTTCGTGGGCGACGGCCATGGTGGGATAGAAAAGGTTGCTTCTTCGTGGACCCTTCGTGGGTGGAGCCCTCCGTGGACTCACAGAACTGTCACCCTTCGTGGGTTGAAGTCTCCATCAACGTGGATGTACGATAGCACTACCTATCGGAACCACGGATAAAAAATCTCCGTGTCTCCAATTGCATTTGCACACTCCAATCCCATCCCGTTACATTCTTGCAACTTGCATGCTCTACTTTCCGCTGCTCATATACTCTTGTCATGCTTGCTTGATATGTATTGTGAATGTTTAAACTTGTGCCAAAACTCCACTTCAACTTAAAGAAATTAAAAACTGCAACTTTTCTTACTTAGAGTCTATTCACCCCCCCCCCCTCTAGACACCTCTTCTCGATCCTTTCAATTGGTATCAAACCTTTGGTCTCCATTGCTTTGGTTTAATCACCATTGGAGGAAGATGGATGAGTCTACGTTGGGGAGTCTTAGACGTAGAGTGCCTATTCTTGATGGAGAGTTCTTTCATGAGTGGAAAAATGAGATGCTTGAGATTTTCAATAAATATCATTTGAACAAGTACATTACTAGTCCTTACATTTCCCCTAGTGATCCTTTGCATCCCACTCCCGATGAGGATCTTAGCATGATTCGCAATCTTAGAACTATCAATCTTATCATTAGAGGATTGCCCAAAAACTTGATTGGATGTTTGCCTACTCTTGAGTGTGCCTACACCATATGGAGATTTCTTGAGTAAAGATTTCCAAACTATTCCTTGCAAAACTTAGATGAAATTCTCCATAAGTCTATTGCCTTGAGTAAGATGAATTCTAGTGACCCTAAGTTTGGTGATTGTCTATTTGAGCTTACCAATCTCATGCGTGCCAAAAGAGATGTTGGAATCATTAGCAATATCATCTCCGAAGTTATTAGAATTCATAAAGGTGACCATTGTGATGATCATTTATCTAATGAATTACCTTCTCTAGGAATTGATCAAATACAAGACGATGTTGAACATGGATACTATGATGAGGATGATGATAGTGACTATGATCTTGATGATGCGATGAGACAATTTGGTCTTATGGCTAATCTTCGCTGCTACATGGCTGGACGAAAGGAATGGGTCCTTGATAGTGGATGTACTGATCATATGACCGGAGACAAAGATATGTTCCGTGAGCTTGCTGAAAACAACGGCCCTCGAAAGTATGTCACTTTTGGTGATAACTCAAAGGGTATGGTGGTTGGCCTCGGTAAGGTGGCCATCTCACATGATAGCTCCATACAAAACGTCATGCTCGTTGAATCTCTTGGGTACAATTTACTTTCAGTATCTAGACTTGCTGATTTCGGTTTCAATGTCCTATTTACTGAAGTAGATTGCCAAGTTTTTCAAAGAGACAATCATAAAATGGTCTTTACCGGTATACGTAGAGGTGATCTTTACATTGTTGATTTCACCAAAAAGGCTCAACCTAGAACTTGCTTAATTGCTAAATCTTCTAAAGGCTGGTTGTGGCATAGAAGGCTAGGTCATGTGGGCATGCGAAATCTTGATAAGCTTATTAAAGGTGATCATATCCTTGGAGTAAAATATGTTATATTTGACAAGGATAGACTTTGTAGTGCTTGTCAAGCAGGAAAACAAGTTGGAGGAAGTCACCCCGTGAAGAACATCATGACCACGAGAAGACCGCTCGAGCTACTTCACATGGATCTCTTTGGTCCCAATGCCTACAAGAGTCTCGGTGGTAACTCATTTGGTCTAGTCATAGTCGATGATTTTTCAAGATTTACGTGGGTGTTCTTTCTTGATGATAAATCGCAGGTCCAAAAGATCTTCAAAAACTTCACTAGGAAGGCCCAAAATCAATTTGAAGTGAAGATCAAGAAGGTTCGGAGCGACAACGGAACGGAGTTCAAGAACGCAAATGTGGATACCTTTCTTGACGAAGAGGGGATCTCACATGAGTTCTCGGCTACGTACACACCTCAACAAAATGGAGTTGTTGAGAGAAAGAACCGGACTCTTATTGAGATGGCAAGAACGATGC
Source organism: Triticum aestivum (assembly GCF_018294505.1). Lineage (NCBI taxonomy): Eukaryota > Viridiplantae > Streptophyta > Magnoliopsida > Poales > Poaceae > Triticum > Triticum aestivum. The sequence goes on from NC_057799.1 coordinate 181,568,022, forward strand.
TTGATGAGTACATGACTCCAAAACACTTTTGGGCGGAAGCGGTTGAGATAGCTTGTCATGCAACAAATCGCCTGTATCTTCACAAGCTACTCGGCAAGACGGCATACGAGCTCCTCACCGGTAACAAACCCCAAGTTGGATACTTTCGAGTATTCGTCTCAAAGTGCTACATTCTTGATAAGCATCGTCGTTCTAAATTTGCTCCTAAATCTCATGAAGGTTTCCTACTTGGTTATGGCTCAAACTCTCACACTTACCGTGTCTACAACAATTTCACTCGAAAGGTTGAAGAGACGGTAGATGTGAAGTTTGATGAATCTAACGGCTCGCAAGTAGAGCAATTGCCAATTGATGTAGGAGACAAAGACCCTTCGGAAGCGATCCAAGACTTGTCTATTGGCAAGATTCGTCCAACGAAGGTGAAGGAGAGTACCTCGTCCGTCCAAGTGGAAGCTTCCACCTCACGACAAGGTGAGCCAAGAGTTGATACGGAAGCATCCACAAGTGGGACACACCAAGACGAAGAAAACGAGGAAGTACACCAAGATGAACATCAACAACCTCCTTCTCCACCACGACAAGAGAACGACAACGTCAACAATGAAGAAGGCCAAGAAGAAGAACAAGATGAAGAGGATGTTTGTAACGCCCACGATGCGGCTATATCTCCCACGTGTCGAGGCACGACTTAGAGGCATAACCGCATTGTAGGTATTGTCGCAAGAAGGGTCATCTTCACACAATCCCATGTAATGAAAAAGAATGGGATAACGGGAGTTGGCTTACAATCGTCACTTCACACAAAACATAAATTAATTCATACATCATCCAAAATCCACACATCAACCGACTACGGTCAAATCCAAATGAAAATAAGATAACCCCAAATGCTAGATCCCCGATCGTCCCAACTGGGCTCCACTACTGATCATCAGGAAACGAAACATAGTAACGACCACGTTCCTCGTCGAACAACCACTTGAGCTCGGTTGCGTCATCTGCACTGGTATCGTCGGCACCTGCAACTGTTTTGGTAGAATCTGTGAGTCACGAGGACTCAGCAATCTCACACCCGCGAGATCAAGACTATTTAAGCTTGTAGGAAAGGATGGTGTAATGAGGTGGAGCTGCAGCAAGCACTAAGCATATGGTGGCTAACATACGCAAGTGAGAGCGAGAAGAGAAGCAACGCAACGGTCGCGAAGCTAGAAATGATCAAGAAGTGATCCTGAAACTACTTACGTTCATACATAACTCAAACCGTGTTCACTTCCCGGACTCCGGCGAAAAGAGACCATCACGGCTACACACACGGTTGATGTATTTTAATTAAGTCAAGTGACAAGTTCTCTACAACCGGACATTAACAAATTCCCATCTGCCTCATAACCACGGGCACGGCTTTCGAAAGATAATACCCTGTAGGGGTGTCCCAACTTAGCCCATTATAAGCTCTCACGGTCAACGAAGGATACCTTCTCCCGGGAAGACCCGATCAGTCTCGGAATCCCGGTTTACAAGACATTTCGACAATGGTAAAACAAGACCAGCAAAGCCGCCCGAATGTGCCGACAAATCTCGATAGGAGCTGCACATATCTCGTTCTCAGGGCACACCGGATGAGCAGTCCATACAACTAAAACCAGGCCTCAAGTTTCCCTGAGGTGGTGCTGCAAAGGGCTCTAGTTTGGACCAGCACTCAGAGGAACACTGGCCCGGGGGTTTAAATAAAGATGACCCTCGGGCTCGCGAAAACCCGAGGGAAGAAGGCTTAGGTGGCAAATGGTAAAACCAAGGTTGGGCCTTGTTGGAGGAGTTTTATTCAAGGCGAACTGTCAAGGGGGTCCCATAAATCACCCAACCGCGTAAGGAACGCAAACTCAAGGAACATAATCCCGGTATGACGGAAACTAGGGCGGCAAGAGTGGAACAAAACACCAGGCATAAGGCCGAGCCTTCCACCCTTTACCAAATATATAGATGCATTAATCAAATAAGAGATATTGTGATATTCCAAAATATCCATGTTCCAACATGGAACCAAGTTCAACTTCACCTGCAACTAGCAACGCTATAAGAAGGGCTAAGCAAAAGCGGTAACTTAGCCAAACAACGGTTTGCTAGGAAAGGATGGTTAGAGGCTTGACATGGCAATATGGGAGGCATGATATAGCAAGTGGTAGGTAGCGCAACATGGTAATAGAACGAACAACTAGCAAAGCAAAGATAGAAGTGATTTCGAGGGTATGGTCATCTTGCCTGCAAGGTTCTCAGAGTTGTCGAAAGCTTGATCCTCGTAAGCGTACTCAACAGGTTCCTCGTTCATGAACTCGTCTCCTGGCTCTACCCACAGCAAGAACACAAGCAATGGAACCACAATCAATCACGGGAAATGCACAAGCAACATGATGCAATACATGCATGATATGTGAGATATGATATGCGATGCGTATGCGTGCTCCGGAAGAAAAAGGATGAACAAGGCAGTAACTTGGCAATCCAAGTATGCCACTGTAAAGAGGAGATTATTTTGGTCGAAATCGATATAAAGATCACCGAAAACGGATGCACGGTTTGCAAATGGCAAGCAAAACAAGAATGACACGATTCTGCGATTAACAGCATGATAGCACTTAGAATACATCAAGTAACTATGCTACAGCACTCCAACATAGCAACAAAGCATATGGAAGTAATCTAAAGGAGATGCTTGACAGAAGATGAACACTGAGCTACGGCTAGATCACACCATAACAGGTTCAAACAAGCATGGCAAAAGTGCAAAAGATATCAGCTTCGCAGACTTGGTGAAATTACTGTACATGCCAGAAATAACATCAGGAAGCAATGATCAGAGCAAGAAATCAACATGCTACAGGAACTTAACATAGCAACACAAGGCATGTCATGACACTACTAAATGCATAGAACAAAAGTCCCTTACTGACCATGAGCCAAAAATGATCAGAAGATATGATGACACCCATGTAAACATAGCAAGTTTCGTTAACAGGTTTCAGACTGCAGAAAACAGAACATGGCATTAATAGATTTATGAAGGCATCTTGGTGAGCTTGATTCACTCATCACAAAGCAATGCATGACAAAACAAGCATACCTACAGCAAGAATACATGTTTATGAAGCTAGCCATGACAAGAGCAAGTTCATAGCATGTATTGATCAACTACAACAACCTTGACAAAATTGAATATCATGTTAACAATCTGCCAGGAATATTTTATAGCAAAAGTAGAGCAAGATTAAGACATTCTAGGACACTCCATAAATGCAAACAGGGGCATGAATGGATATAGCACAACTATATCTACAAAACATCCTTACTGAACATGCCCAAAAGAAGCATGGATCTCTCTGTAGACACATGGATACATGGCAACAAAATAATAGCAGTAACAGACTTGGCAAAAATCCTGTCCCTGGAAACAGAAACATCACGAAGCCTAGTTTGCATGCTTGTGCTAGTCACCACATAGATCACAAAAATACATGGCATACACCTCTATAAAGATGGCATGGCATAGATCAAAACACCTGTAGAGCTCATGCCCAAAAGATTCACGCATCAAATGCAACAAAAATAACAAAACATCAAGTTCTAATAAGTAACAGCAGTAAACATCATATAGCACTCTTGCACCAGAGATTTGGGCATCAAGATGGACTCGAACGAGCATGGCACAATGGAACAAAATGAAGAGCATCTCGTGATGAACATTTCGATATATCATGCGCATGCAACAGAGTAGTATGCAAAGAGTTATGAGGTGATGAACAGGGCTCCAGAATATGAGTAAATCAGGACTGCAGAAATCGAAGGGAGGGGAAAGTCAACCTTCCCAGATCTAGATCCGTGGCACGCGAACCGAGGACGGCCGGGCTGCTCGCCGGAGTTGGAGGAAGGAGAGGGCGACCGGCCGGAGGGAGTGGAGGAGGCGGCGGCGCGGGTCGCCTCGGGGCTCGGTGACGGGGATCCGCGGAGGCGCGCGCGGGGGCGGTGGCGGTCGGTGCGGGCTCGCGCCCGGCGAGGCACCGGCGAAGGCGGCGACGGGCGGCCGGCGGGAGGCGCGGAAGGAGCTCGGGCTCGGGTGAGGCGGCGGGGAGCGGACGGAGCCGGGCGGCGCGCGGGCTCCGAGGCGCGCGACCTGGGCCGGGAGGGCCTCCCGCGGGCCCTGCGGGCTGCGGCGGCGGGCGGCGAAGTGGGCGCGGGCACGGGTGACGTGGCGCCCTTCGGTTGGCTGCAGGCGGCGGCGCGGGTTCGTCCGGCCGGACCGAACACGTCCGGCTGCGGAGAGGGGAAGGGTTAGGGTTTGATCTGCGAAAATTTCGGGGGGGATCACCTATTTATAGCTAGAGGGAGCTAGGAGACTCCAAATGGAGTGTGGTTTTCGCCCACACGGTCGTGATCGAACGACCGAGAGCATGGACGTGACTGTTGGGGAACGTAGTAATTTGAAAAAAAAAATCCTACGAACACGCAAGATCATGGTGATGCATAGCAACGAGAGGGGAGAGTGTTGTCCACGTACCCTCGTAGACCGAAAGCGGAAGCGTTAACACAACGCGGTTGATGTAGTCGTACGTCTTCACGATCCGACCGATCAAGTACCGAACGCACGGCACCTCCGAGTTCAGCACATGTTCAGCTCGATGACGTCCCTCGAACTCCGATCCAGCCGAGTGTTGAGGGACAGTTTCGTCAGCACGACGGCGTGGTGACGATGATGATGTTCTACCGACGCAGGGCTTCGCCTAAGCACCGCTACGATATTATCGAGGTGTAATATGGTGGAGGGAGGCACCGCACACGGCTAAGAGATCAATAGATCAATTGTTGTGTCTCTGGGGTGCCCCCCTGCCCCCATATATAAAGGAGCAAGGGGGAGGCCGGCCGGCCCTTGTTGGCGCGCCAGGAGGAGGAGTCCTCCTCCTAGTAGGAGTAGGACTCCCTTCTTTCCTACTCCTACTAGGAGGGGGAAAGGAAGGGGGAGAGGGAGAAGGAAAGGGAGGCGCCGCCCCCCTTCTCCTAGTCCAATTCGGACCAGAGGGGGAGGGGGCGCGCGGCCCCTCCTGGCTGCCCCTCTCTCTCTCCACTAAGGCCCATAAGGCCCATTACTTCTCCCGGGGGGTTCCAGTAACCCTCCGGCACTCCGGTTTTTCTCCGAAATCACCCGGAACATTTCCGGTGTCCGAATATAGTCGTCCAATATATCAATTTTTATGTCTCGACCATTTCGAGAATCCTCGTCATGTCCGTGATCACATCCGGGACTCCGAACAAGCTTCGGTACATCAAAACATATAAACTCATAATATAACTGTCATCGTAACGTTAAGCGTGCGGACCCTACGGGTTCGAGAACTATGTAGACATGACCGAGACACGTCTCCGGTCAATAACCAATAGCGGAACCTGGATGCTCATATTGGCTCCCACATATTCTACGAAGATCTTTATTGGTCAGACCGCATAACAACATACGTTGTTCCCTTTGTCATCGGTATGTTACTTGCCCGAGATTCGATCGTCGGTATCTCAATACCTAGTTCAATCTCGTTACCGACAAGTCTCTTTACTCGTTATGTAATACATCATCTCGCAAAAAACTCATTAGTTGCAATGCTTGCAAGGCTTAAGTGATGTGCATTACCGAGAGGGCCCAGAGATACCTCTCCGACAATCGGAGTGACAAATCCTAATCTCGAAATACGCCAACCCAACAAGTACCTTCGGAGACACCTGTAGAGCACCTTTATAATCACCCAGTTACGTTGTGACGTTTGGTAGCACACAAAGTGTTCCTCCGGTAAACGGGAGTTGCATAATCTCATAGTCATAGGAACATGTATAAGTCAAGAAGAAAGCAATAGCAACATACTAAACGATCAAGTGCTAAGCTAACAGAATGGGTCAAGTCAATCACATCATTCTCCTAATGATGTGATCCCGTTAATCAAATGACAACTCATGTCTATGGCTAGGAAACATAACCATCTTTGATCAACGAGCTAGTCAAGTAGAGGCATACTAGTGACACTCTGTTTGTCTATGTATTCACACATGTATCATGTTTCCGGTTAATACAATTCTAGCATGAATAATAAACATTTATCATGATATAAGGAAATAAATAATAAATTTATTATTACCTCTAGGGCATATTTCCTTCAGTCTCCCACTTGCACTAGAGTCAATAATCTAGATTACAGAGTAATGATTCTTACACCCATGGAGCCTTGGTGCTGATCATGTTTTGCTCGTGGAAGAGGCTTAGTCAACGGGTCTGCAACATTCAGATCCGTATGTATCTTGCAAATTTCTATGTCTCCCACCTGGACTAAATCCCGGATGGAATTGAAGCGTCTTTTGATGTGCTTGGTTCTCTTGTGAAATCTGGATTCCTTTGCCAAGGCAATTGCACCAGTATTGTCACAAAATATTTTCATTGGACCCGATGCACTAGGTATGACACCTAGGTCGGATATGAACTCCTTCATCCAGACTCCTTCATTTGCTGCTTCCAAAGCAGCTATGTACTCTGCTTCACACGTAGATCCCGCCACGACACTTTGTTTAGAACTGCACCAACTGACAGCTCCACCGTTCAATGTAAACACGTATCCGGTTTGCGATTTAGAATCGTCCGGATCAGTGTCAAAGCTTGCATCGACGTAACCATTTACGATGAGCTCTTTGTCACCTCCATAAACGAGAAACATATCCTTAGTCCTTTTCAGGTATTTCAGGATGTTCTTGACCGCTGTCCAGTGATCCACTCCTGGATTACTTTGGTACCTTCCTGCTAGACTTATAGCAAGGCATACATCAGGTCTGGTACACAGCATTGCATACATGATAGAGCCTATGGCTGAAGCATAGGGAACATCTTTCATCTTCTCTCTATCCTCTGCAGTGGTCGGGCATTGAGTCTTACTCAATTTCACACCTTGTAACACAGGCAAGAACCCTTTCTTTGCTTGATCTATTTTGAACTTTTTCAAAACTTTGTCAAGGTATGTGCTTTGTGAAAGTCCAATCAAGCGTCTTGATCTATCTCTATAAATCTTGATGCCCAATATATACGCAGCTTCACCAAGGTCTTTCATTGAAAAACTCTTATTCAAGTATCCCTTTATGCTATCCAGAAATTCTATATCATTTCCAATCAGCAATATGTCATCCACATATAATATCAGAAATGCTACAGAGCTCCCACTCACTTTCTTGTAAATACAGGCTTCTCCAAAAGTCTGTATAAAACCAAATGCTTTGATCACACTATCAAAGCGTTTATTCCAACTCCGAGAGGCTTGCACCAGTCCATAAATGGATTGCTGGAGCTTGCACACTTTGTTAGCTTCCTTTGGATCGACAAAACCTTCCGGTTGCATCATATACAACTCTTCTTCCAGAAATCCATTCAGGAATGCAGTTTTGACATCCATTTGCCAAATTTCATAATCATAAAATGCGGCAATTGCTAACATGATTCGGACAGACTTAAGCATCGCTACGGGTGAGAAGGTCTCATCGTAGTCAATCCCTTGAACTTGTCGAAAACCTTTCGCAACAAGTCGAGCTTTATAGACAGTAACATTACCGTCAGCGTCAGTCTTCTTCTTGAAGATCCATTTATTTTCAATGGCTTGCCGATCATCGGGCAAGTCAACCAAAGTCCATACTTTGTTCTCATACATGGATCCCATCTCGGATTGCATGGCCTCAAGCCATTTTGCGGAATCTGGGCTCACCATCGCTTCTTCATAGTTCGTAGGTTCGTCATGGTCTAGTAACATAACCTCCAGAACAGGATTACCGTACCACTCTGGTGCGGATCTTACTCTGGTTGATCTACGAGGTTCAGTAATAACTTGATCTGAAGTTTCATGATCATCATCATTAACTTCCTCACTAATTGGCGTAGGTGTCACAGAAACTGGTTTCTGTGATGAACTACTTTCCAATAAGGGAGCAGGTACAGTTACCTCATCAAGTTCTACTTTCCTCCCACTCACTTCTTTCGAGAGAAACTCCTTCTCCAGAAAATTTCCGAATTTAGCAACAAAAGTTTTGCCTTCGGATCTGTGATAGAAGGTGTACCCAATAGTCTCCTTTGGGTATCCTATGAAGACACATTTCTCCGATTTGGGTTCGAGCTTATCAGGTTGAAGTTTTTTCACATAAGCATCGCAGCCCCAAACTTTAAGAAACGACAACTTTGGTTTCTTGCCAAACCACAGTTCATAAGGCGTCGTCTCAACGGATTTTGATGGTGCCCTATTTAACGTGAATGCAGCCGTCTCTAAAGGATAACCCCAAAACGATAGCGGTAAATCAGTAAGAGACATCATAGATCGCACCATATCTAGTAAAGTACGATTACGACGTTCGGACACACCATTACGTTGTGGTGTTCCGGGTGGCGTGAGTTGCGAAACTATTCCGCATTGTTTCAAATGTAGACCAAACTCATAACTCAAATATTCTCCTCCACGATCTCATCGTAGAAACTTTATTTTCTTGTTACGATGATTTTCAGCTTCACTCTGAAATTCTTTGAACCTTTCAAATGTTTCAGACTTATGTTTCATTAAGTAGATATGCCCATATCTGCTCAAATCATCTGTGAAGGTGAGAAAATAACGATATCCGCCACGAGCCTCAATATTCATCGGACCACATACATCTGTATGTATGATTTCCAACAAATCTGTTGCTCTCTCCATAGTTTCGGAGAACGGTGTTTTAGTCATCTTGCCCATGAGGCACGGTTTGCAAGTACCAAGTGATTCATAATCAAGTGATTCCAAAAGTCCATCAGTATGGAGTTTCTTCATGCGCTTTACACTGATATGACCTAAACGGCAGTGCCACAAATCAGTTGCACTATCATTATCAACTCTGCATCTTTTGGTTTCAATATTATGAATATGTGTATCACTACTATCGAGATTCAACAAAAATAGACCACTCTTCAAGGGTGCATGACCATAAAAGATATTACTCATATAAATAGAACAACCATTATTCTCTGATTTAAATGAATAACCGTCTCGCATCAAACAAGATCCAGATATAATGTTCATGCTTAACGCTGGCACCAAATAACAATTATTTAGGTCTAAAACTAATCCCGAAGGTAGATGTAGAGGTAGCGTGCCGACCGCGATCACATCGACTTTGGAACCATTTCCCACGCGCATCGTCACCTCGTCCTTAGCCAATCTTCGCTTAATCCGTAGCCCCTGTTTCGAGTTGCAAATATTAGCAACAGAACCAGTATCAAATACCCAGGTGCTACTGCGAGCATTAGTAAGGTACACATCAATAACATGTATATCACATATACCTTTGTTCACCTTGCCATCCTTCTTATCTGCCAAATACTTGGGGCAGTTCCGCTTCCAATGACCAGTCTGCTTGCAGTAGAAGCACTCAGTCTCAGGCTTAGGTCCAAACTTGGGTTTCTTCTCCTAAGCAGCAACTTGTTTGCTGTTCTTCTTGAAGTTCCCCTTCTTCTTCTTCCCTTTACCCTTTTTCTTGAAACTAGTGGTCTTATTGACCATCAACACTTGATGCTCCTTTTTGATTTCTACCTCCGCAGCCTTTAGCATTGCGAAGAGCTCGGGAATCGTCTTATTCATCCCTTGCATATTATAGTTCATCACGAAGCTCTTGTAGCTTGGTGGCAGTGATTGAAGAATTCTGTCAATGACGCTATCATCCGGAAGATTAACTCCCAGTTGAATCAAGTGATTGTTATACCCAGACATTTTGAGTATATGCTCACTGACAGAACTATTCTCTTCCATCTTGCAGCTGTAGAACTTATTGGAGACTTCATATCTCTCAATTCGGGCATTTGCTTGAAATATTAACTTCAACTCCTGGAACATCTCATATGCTCCATGACGTTCAAAACGTCGTTGAAGACCCGGTTCTAAGCCGTAAAGCATGGCACACCGAACTATCGAGTAGTCATCAGCTTTGCTCTGCCAGACGTTCATAACATCTGGTGTTGCTCCTGCAGCAGGCCTGGCACCCAGCGGTGCTTCCAGGACGTAATTCTTCTGTGCAACAATGAGGATAATCCTCAAGTTACGGACCCAGTCCGTGTAATTGCTACCATCATCTTTCAACTTTGCTTTCTCAAGGAACGCATTAGAATTCAACGGAACAACAGCACGGGCCATCTATCTACAATTAACATAGACAAGCAAAATACTATCAGGTACTAAGTTCATGATAAATTCAAGTTCAATTAATCATATTACTTAAGAACTCCCACTTAGATAGACATCCCTCTAATCCTCTAAGTGATCACGTGATCCATATCAACTAAACCATGTCCGATCATTACGTGAGATGGAGTAGTTTCAACGGTGAACATCACTATGTTGATCATATCTACTATATGGTTCACGCTCGACCTTTCGGTCTCCGTGTTCCGAGGCCATATCTGTTATATGCTAGGCTCGTCAAGTTTAACCTGAGTATTCCGCGTGTGCAACTGTTTTGCACCCGTTGTATTTGAACGTAGAACCTATCACACCCGATCATCACGTGGTGTCTCAGCACGAAGAACTTTCGCAACGGTGCATACTCAGGGAGAACACTTATACTTTGATAATTTAGTGAAGGATCATCTTATAATGCTACCGTCAATCAAAGCAAGATAAGATGCATAAAAGATAAACATCACATGCAATCAATATAAGTGATATGATATGGCCATCATCATCTTGTGCTTGTGATCTCCATCTCCGAAGCACCGTCATGATCACCATCGTCATCGGCGTGACACCTTGATCTCCATCGAAGCATCGTTGTCGTCTCGCCAACTATTGCTTCTACGACTATCGCTACCGCTTAGTGATAAAGTAAAACAATTACATGGCGATTGCATTGCATACAATAAAGCGACAACCATATGGCTCCTTCCTGTTGCCGATAACTCGGTTACAAAACATGATCATCTCATACAATAAAATTTAGTATCATGTCTTGACCATATCACATCACAACATGCCCTGCAAAAACAAGTTAGACGTCCTCTACTTTGTTGTTGCAAGTTTTACGTGGCTGCTACGGGCTTAGCAAGAACCGTTCTTACCTACGCATCAAAACCACAACGATAGTTTGTCAAGTTGGTGTTGTTTTAACCTTCGCAAGGACCGGGCGTAGCCACACTCGGTTCAACTAAAGTGAGAGAGACAGACACCCGCCGGTCACCTTTAAGCAACGAGTGCTCGCAACGGTGAAACCAGTCTCGCGTAAGCGTACGCGTAATGTCGGTCCGGGCCGCTTCATCTCACAATACCGCCGAACCAAAGTATGACATGCTGGTAAGCAGTATGACTTATATCGCCCACAACTCACTTGTGTTCTACTCGTGCATAACATCAACGCATAAAACCAGGCTCGGATGCCACTGTTGGGGAACGTAGTAATTTCAAAAAAAATTCCTATGAACACGCAAGATCATGGTGATGCATAGCAACGAGAGGGGAGAGTGTTGTCCACGTACCCTCGTAGACCGAAAGAGGAAGCGTTAACACAACGCGGTTGATGTAGTCGTACGTCTTCACGATCCGACCGATCAAGTACCAAACGCACGGCACCTCCGAGTTCAGCACACGTTCAGCTCGATGACGTCCCTCGAACTCCAATCCAGCCGAGTGTTGAGGGACAGTTTCGTCAGCACGACGGCGTGGTGACGATGATGATGTTCTACCGACGCAGGGCTTCGCCTAAGCACCGCTACGATATTATCGAGGTGTAATATGGTGGAGGGGGCACCGCACACGGCTAAGAGATCAATAGATCAATTGTTGTGTCTCTGGGGTGCCCCCCTGCCCCCGTATATAAAGGAGCAAGGGGGAGGCCGGCCGGCCCTTGTTGGCGTGCCAGGAGGAGGAGTCCTCCTCCTAGTAGGAGTAGGACTCCCTTCTTTCCTACTCCTACTAGGAGGGGGAAAGGAAGGGGGAGAGGGAGAAGGAAAGGGGGGCGCCGCCCCCCTTCTCCTAGTCCAATTCGGACCAGAGGGGGGGCACGCGGCCCCTCCTGGCTGCCCCTCTCTCTCTCCACTAAGGCCCATAAGGCCCATTACTTCTCCCGAGGGGGTTCCGGTAACCCTCCGGCACTCCGGTTTTTCTCCGAAATCATCCGGAACATTTCCGGTGTCCGAATATAGTCGTCCAATATATCAATCTTTATGTCTCGACCATTTCGAGACGCCTCGTCATGTCCGTGATCACATCCGGGACTCCAAACAACCTTCGGTACATCAAAACATATAAACTCATAATATAACTGTCATCGTAACGTTAAGCGTGCGGACCCTACGGGTTCGAGAACTATGTAGACATGACCGAGACACGTCTCCGGTCAATAACCAATAGCGGAACCTGGATGCTCATATTGGCTCCCACATATTCTACGAAGATCTTTATCGGTCAGACCGCATAACAACATACGTTGTTCCCTTTGTCATCGGTATGTTACTTGCCCGAGATTCGATCGTCGGTATCTCAATACCTAGTTCAATCTCGTTACCGGCAAGTCTCTTTACTCGTTATGTAATACATCATCTCGCAAAAAACTCATTAGTTGCAATGCTTGCAAGGCTTAAGTGATGTGCATTACCGAGAGGGCCCAGAGATACCTCTCCGACAATCGGAGTGACAAATCCTAATCTCGAAATACGCCAACCCAACAAGTACCTTCGGAGACACCTGTAGAGCACCTTTATAATCACCCAGTTACGTTGTGACATTTGGTAGCACACAAAGTGTTCCTCGGGTAAACGGGAGTTGCATAATCTCATAGTCATAGGAACATGTATAAGTCATGAAGAAAGCAATAGCAACATACTAAACGATCAAGTGCTAAGCTAACGGAATGGGTCAAGTCAATCACATTATTCTCCTAATGATGTGATCCCATTAATCAAATGACAACTCATGTCTATGGCTAGGAAACATAACCATCTTTGATCAACGAGCTAGTCAAGTAGAGGCATACTGGTGACACTTTGTTTGTCTATGTATTCACACATGTATCATGTTTCCGGTTAATACAATTCTAGCATGAATAATAAACATTTATCATGATATAAGGAAATAAATAATAACTTTATTATTGCCTCTAGGGCATATTTCCTTCAGTGACTTAGAGGGGTTATTGGGCTGTTTGGAGGGGGGTTTTGCTGCAACACACAAAAGGACTTTGCGGTTACCCGGTTAACCGTTGGAGCGTCAAACGACCTCCAAATGGAACGAAACTTGACAAGTGGTCTACCGGTGGTATACCAAGGCCACTTGGCAAGACTCGGTCCATTCCAAGAACGTTTAACACCCGCTCACGAAAAGAGACAAGAGGGGGTGCGCCGGTGCGTGTGGGAGTGCCGGATTGCAAAACGGACAACGGGGAAATGCTCGGATGCATGAGACGAACACGTATGCAAATGAGATGCACATGATGACATGATATGAGATGCATGACATGAACAAAATGCAAAACGAAAAACAAAACCCGACCACGGAGGGAATATCATAACACATAGCCGAAAATGGCAAGAGTTGGAGTTACAAATATGGAAAGTTACATCTGGGGTGTTACAATGTTCCACCCCGAGCCAAGCAAAAGCTCCCACGAGTTCGAGCAAGAGTCGCCAAAGACCATCCCCTCGAGCAAATCTACAATGATATCCAAACCGGGAGAATCACTCGCTCTAAAACTCGTTTGGCTAACTTCTGTGAACATTATTCATTCATCTCTAGCATTGAACCTATGAAGGTTGAAGAAGCATTGGAAGATCCGGATTGGATAAACGCCATGCATGAAGAGCTACACAACTTTGAGAGAAATCAAGTGTGGACATTGGTCGAGAAGCCCGACAACAACCACAACATCATTGGTACCAAATGGGTGTTTCGCAACAAGCAAGATGAAGATGGACAAGTAGTTTGCAACAAAGCACGTCTCGTCGCCCAAGGCTACACTCAAGTCGAAGGTATGGACTATGGTGAGACATATGCCCCCGTTGCTAGACTTGAGTCCATTCACATCTTACTTGCTTATGCTAATCACCATGATATCACCTTGTACCAAATGGACATTAAAAGTGCTTTTCTAAATGGTGAAATAGAGGAGGAAGTTTATGTTAAGCAACCTCCCGGCTTTGTCAATCCTAAGAAACCTAATCATGTTTACAAACTTCACAGAGCTCTTTATGGTCTTAAACAAGCTCCTAGAGCGTGGTATAAATGCTTGACCAAGTTTCTTATTGAAAAAGGCTTTGAAATTGGAAAAATAGATTCTACTCTTTTTACTAAAAGGGTTAGTGGAGAACTATTTGTGTGCCAAATCTATGTTGATGATATTATATTTGGTTCGACTAACCCTCACTTTAGTGAGAAGTTTGGAAAGCTAATGTCGGAGAAGTTTTAGATGTTTATGATGAGTGAACTCAAATTCTTTCTCGGTTTGCAAATCAAGCAAACTAAGGAAGGTACCTTTGTCTCTCAAACAAAGTACACCAAGGACTTATTCAAGAAGTTCAATATGCAAGAATGCAAAGGTATGACTACACCCATGCCTACTAGTGGACACCTTGATTTGACTAAAGATGGTGAACCGGTTGATCAAAAGGTTTACCGCTCTATGATTGGTTCATTGTTATATCTGTGTGCCTCTCGTCCCGATATTATGCTAAGTGTGTGCATGTGTGCATGATATCAAGCGGCCCCTAAAGAATGTCATCTTAAGGCTGTGAAAAGGATAGTGAGATACTTAATACACACACCAAATTTTGGCATTTGGTATCCTAAGAGGTCTTCTTTCGATCTTGTTGGTTACTCCGATTTGGACTATGCCGGAGACAAGGTTGATAGAAAGTCCACTTCGGGTACTTGTCAATTTCTTGGTAGATCTCTTGTGTCTTGGTCCTCCAAGAAACAAAACTCGGTATCCTTATCCACCGCCGAAGCGAAATACATTGCCGCTGGTTCATGTTGTGCTCAATTACTTTGGATGACCCAAACTCTCAAGGACTATGGGATATATGTGAAACAGGTTCCATTGCTTTGTGACAATGAAAGTGCTATCAAGATTGCTCACAATCCCGTGCAACATTCTCGAACTAAGCACATTGAAGTTCGTCATCATTTCATTCGAGATCACGTTGCCAAAGGGGACATTGATCTTAAGCATGTTCACACCGATAAGCAATTGGCGGATATATTCACCAAACCGCTTGATGAGAAAGTCTTTTGCCATTTGAGGGGTGAATTGAACATCATTGATGCTTCAAACTTGGAGTAGGAACTCCATTTCGATACATGCAAGGCATGAGCCTTTGACTAATCCTTGATATTTCTTTCATGTTGCTATTTATATGTCTTGGATATATTTGCACCCTTGCATGCTATCTAACCCTTGTAGGTACTTGGATGAATCTAAATCTATGAGATTGCAACCCACTCACATCTTGAGCAATCTCTACATCACCAAGTCTCTACACAATGGTGGTTGAAGACAAGGAAGCACGAAACCCTTCAAACATATCCTTTGACAAATTCAATATTAAGTTTTATGATTGTCATTTTGGATACACAAG
The DNA here is from genome assembly GCF_018294505.1 of Triticum aestivum. NCBI lineage: Eukaryota > Viridiplantae > Streptophyta > Magnoliopsida > Poales > Poaceae > Triticum > Triticum aestivum. The sequence continues at coordinate 181,583,662 of NC_057799.1, forward strand.
TGCTCTTCCTTGCAAGACTAACCCATGTAGGTAGATGAACTCAAGTTCCAAGTGGTGCTCCCAACTCTTGATGAGTTACATCAACCTTGAGCAACCCACACAAGTTCAACTACATGATCAAGATCAACAACACCACCCAAGGTATGTTATTCCATCTTAGAGAAACTTTACTCCAAGTCATGGGTCAAAGCAACTCAACAAGATGTGAATACATCAAGATACTTAAACAAAAAATGGTAACCACATTTTGAGCTTAAAACTATGAGTATGACTTATGATCAAGTGATCTCACTTGACTCCTAAGTCAATATACTCTAACATAGGTGACATTGTCGCCGACCAATTCTAGATGAAGTTCTCTTGTGTTTTTCTGTGCTCTTGCATTTGTCTCATGCATATTTGTTTCCCCTTTCAAAAAAAACTTCATCTAGATTTCTTTTCTGGTTAATGCTGTTCTGCATTCCCCGCATCAAATTCTTTGCAAATATTTCAGCAAATTCCTTGCAAATCCTTGTGAGATCTTACCTGCCTAGTGAGCTGAGGTGACAAGTGTTTTCACTATGATGAACTCGGTCACACCGGTTTGTTTCCTTCGGTCCAACCGAATTCTTTCGGCGCCACCGAAGCACACAACTCGGTACCACCGATTTCACTGCAAGAAAGACAGCTTGCCACTTGTTCTTGCATTCTTTTTGCTCCAGCTCCACTCAATGATTCTTGTCCTCTACGAGCATCACATTCGACTTTCTGCTTTGTTCTGTGACTCAAGGACCAAACCCATTTGTAACAAAAATCCGGAAGAACCCTTCTTGGAAATTGATGTCAAAGGGGGAGAGAGAGATCACATCAAAGATTAATCATTTCTATAGGGGGGGAGAATACTCAGGGGGAGAGTGTTCTTCAACAAGGAGAAAGAAACCCCATATGCTTGGTGTTCAAGAGGAGAGAAGCCACATGTCTTTTAGAGGGGAAAGACATGTTCATATTTGATTGTTTGCATTAGCTCTGTCTCTTTTCTTTGCTCTGATTTTCTGTTCCCTATCTTCTCCCACTATCCCATGCTAGATTCAGGGGGAGCAAGACATCTAAGGGAAGGAAATCCTTGGATTCATTGCACATCTTTACCTTTGGGGACATGTCTATATCCAATGGGGTACTCAGTACTCACTCTCTACATGTCATCCCAGTCTTGGTACTCTTGTGGTTTCTTTTGTTTGCTCTGGCTAGTAGGTGTATCTGTGTTATCTAACCTTGTTTACTCAGGTTCATTCCTTCCTAAGCCAACTCAAGACCACAAGGTAAGTATATGCATCACAGTCATGTGTATGAGGATTTCTTGCTGATGTACATACTGTTTGCAAGAAGGACTCATGAGCATGAAGGTACATTTCCTATATTCACATCATTTGCTCTGATGCATATAGCCAAGATACATGTAACACATTGCTTACTCTGTCATGCTTATGCATTCACATGCTCCTATATTCCATATTTACATGATTGCATACATGTACGGGGAGCCTATGCATGTTACATGTCTTTCCAAAGCTTTACTTGTTATTCTCTATATCTTTATCTAAAGCTTTGATGTATGTTGTCATCAATTACCAAAAAGGGGGAGATTGAAAGCACAAGTGCTCCCTGGGTGATTTTGGTAATTAATGTCAACATATCTCTTGTTGGACTAATGCTTCTACCTAGTATGTTTCAGGTAAGTTCAACAATGGAGCGGCGTGGACAAGAAGATGTGGAACCCCTTCAAGATGATAAGGACAAAGGATTGGCTCAATATCAAAGCTCAAGCCTCTGCATTTTCTATTTTAGTGATTCAAGATCACATTGAGTCCATAGGAAAGCCAATACTATTAAGAGGGGATGAGGTGTTGCTTAATGGCTTGCTTGCTCAAAGTGCTTAGTGATATACTCCAAAGCCCTCAACCACTTTCTCACATCCACATATGTCCCAAACCAAAAGTCAAACTCGGCCCCACCGGAACTTTCTATCCGGCGCCACCGAGTTCTCTTGACATAGCCACTGCCAGAAACCCTAAACATTTCGGTCTCACCGATGGGATCTCGGTCTCACCGAGATGGGCTTGCAAACTCTCTGTTGCCTATTGCAATAATTTCGGTCCCACCGAGGTATGCAATCGGTCCCACCGAGTTTGCTTGGCCAACTCTCTGTTTCGCTTATTACCCAAATCGGTCCCACCGAGTTTGTGTAATCGGTCAAACCGAGTTGAGGCTTTACCCTAACCCTAGCACATCGGTCCTACCGAGTTGACCATATCGGTCCCACCAAAAATCGTAACGTTCACATTTTGAACTAAATCGGTCCGACCGAGTGTCATGATTCGGTCCCACCGAGTTTGGTAAATTGTGTGTAACGGTTAGATTTTGTGTGGAGGCTATATATACCCCTCCACCCACTCTTCATTCATGGAGAGAGCCATCAGAACATACCTACACTTCCAACATACATTTTCTGAGAGAGAACCACCTACACTTGTGTTGAGGTCAAGATATTCCATTCCAACCACATAAATCTTGATCTCTAGCCTTCCCCAAGTTGCTTTCCACTCAAATCTTCTTTCCACCAAATCCAAATCCTTTGAGAGAGAGTTGAGTGTTGGGGAGACTATCATTTGAAGCACAAGAGCAAGGAGTTCATCATCAACACACCATTTGTTACCTCTTGGAGAGTGGTGTCTCCTATATTGGTTAGGTGTCACTTGGGAGCCTCCGTCAAGATTGTGGAGTTGAACCAAGGAGTTTGTAAGGGCAAGGAGATCGCCTACTTCGTGAAGATCTACCTGAGTGAGGCAAGTCCTTCGTGGGCGACGGCCATGGTGGGATAGACAAGGTTGCTTCTTCGTGGACCCTTCGTGGGTGGATCCCTCCGTGGACTCGCGCAATCGTTACCCTTCGTGGGTTGAAGTCTCCATCAACATGGATGTACGATAGCACCACCTATCGGAACCACGGATAAAAAATCTCCGTGTCTCCAATTGTGTTTGCACACTCCAATCCCATCCCTTTACATTCTTGCAACTTGCATGCTCTACTTTCCGCTGCTCATATACTCTTGTCATGCTTGCTTGATATGTATTGTGAATGTTTAAACTTGTGCCAAAACTCCACTTCAACTTAAAGAAATTAAAAACTGCAACTTTTCTTACTTAGAGTCTATTCACCCCCCTCTAGACACCTCTTCTCGATCCTTTCACCCTCCACCAACAATCACACTCCACGGCTTGTCCGAAACAACGGGTGCCGTCCAACTATCAACAATCCAGGGGGGAGTTTGTTTAAATTATTTGCGAATTTGTTTTTGATCTTTTGATCATAGGACTGGGCATCCCAGTTACCAGCCATTTTCTCATGAATGATGAGCGGAGTCCACTCATCGTGAGAATAACCCACCTAGCATGGAAGATACTGACAGCCCCTAATCGCTACATGAGCGATTCGGGCATACAAAACAGATTATTATTTGAAGGTTTAGAGTTTGGCACATGCAAATTTACTTGGAACGGCAGGTAAATACCGCATATAGGTAGATATGGTGGACACTCATGGAAGGAACTTGGTTCAAGGATTTTGGATGCACAAGCAGTATTCCCGCTTAGTACAGATATTTTGGCTAGCAAAGGATTCTAAATAGCAAGCACCACATGTTAGAGGATCCATAACAGTATAACTTCTATACAAATATACCCAAGCATAACTCATTATGTTGTCTTCCTTGTCCAACTTCAACTAATTTGCTCAGGTTTGAAAATAATTAATGGGGCTCACAATCATAGAAGATGTCCAAGATAGTATATTTATATGTGAAATCTCTCTTCCTTCAATGTTCTTTCATGAATTGTTCAAGTGACCAATACAATGTTTGCTAACCTTCAAAAAATTTACCACCTCTACTTCTTATATGTGAAGTCATTACTCCCCATGGGATAAGCATATGAAACATATATAATTTCAGATTTATGACATTCAAATCATTCAACCATTTAGTCATAGGATATAAGTGAAGCACACGAGTAAATGACAAACTACTCCAAAAAGATATAAGTGAAGATCAATGAGTAGTTAATAATTATGTAGCTATGTGAAGACTCTCTCTCATTTAAGAATTTCAGATCTTGGTATTTTATTCAAACAACAAGCAAAACAAAATAAAACGACATTTCAAGGATAGCAAACATCATGTGAAAAAGAAAAAACTTAGGCTCAACCGATACTGACCGATAATTGTTGAAGAAGAAAGGTGGGATGCCTACCGGGGCATCCCCAAGCTTAGATGCTTGAGACTTCTTGAAATATTATCTTGGGGTGCCTTGGGCATCCCCAAGCTTGAGCTTTTGTGTCTTCTTAATTCCTCTCATATCACGGTCTCCCTAAATCTCAAGAGCTTCATCCACACAAAACTCAACAAGGACTCGTGAGATAAGTTAGTATAAACCAATGCAAAAACCTTATCATTTTCTACTGTAAAAAATCACTAAAATTATTATTCAACATTTCATACTAAATGCCTCTGCATATTTGATACTCCTATCCTCAAATAGAATCATTAAACAAGCAAACATATGCAAACAATGCAAACATAACAGCAATCTGCCAAAACAGTACAGTCTGTAAAGAATGCAAGATTCATCATACTTCCCTAACTCCAAACATTATGAAATTCTACCACACTGTAGAAAATTTAACAGAGCTCAATATGCAAAAAGTTTCAACATTTTATCATATTCTGACTTTTCTAGGGAATTTTTGCAACAGCGGTAAACTTTCTGTTTTGAAACAGCAACATGTATACTTGCAAAATAAGCATGGTAAAGGCTATCCTTGACATTTTTATTGAAAATAGAGATGCAAAAAATTATTATAAATAACAGCAAGCAAATACTAACAAAATAAAATGACGCTCCAAGCAAAACACATATCATGTGGTGAATAAAAATATAGCTCCAAGTAAAGTTACGGATGAACGAAGACGAAAGAGGGGATGCCATCCGGGGCATCCCCAAGCTTAGGCTTGTGGTTGTCCTTGAATATTACCTTGGGGTGCCTTGGGAATCCCCAAGCTTAGGCTCTTGCCACTCCTTATTCCATAGTCCATCGAATCTTTACCCAAAACTTGAAAACTTCACAACACAAAACTTAACAGAAAACTCGTAAGCTCCGTTAGTATAAGAAAATAAATCACCACTTAGGTACTGTTGTGAACTCATTCTAAATTCATATTGGTGTAATATCTACTGTATTCCAACTTATTTATGGTTCATACCCTCCGATACTACTCATAGATTCATCAAAATAAGCAAACAACACATAGAAAACAGAATCTGTCAAAAACAGAATAGTCTGTAGTAATCTGCATCAAACGAAACTTCTGGAACTCAGAAAAATCTGCCAAAATAGGACGACCTAGATAATTTGATTATTGATCTACTGCAATTGGAATCAGTATTTTATCACTTTCGGGTGTTTTTTAAAAATTGTTTTCATGAGCAGAAAGTTTCTGTCTTTTCATGAGCAGAAAGATCAAATAATTATCATCCAAGAAGATCCTATAGGTCTTACTTGGCACAAACACTAATTAAAACATAAAACCACATCTAACCAGAGGCTAGATGATTTATTTATTACTAAACAGGAACAAAAATAAAATTGGGTTGCCTCCCAACAAGCGGTAACGTTTAACGCCCCTAGCTAGGCATGATGATTTCAATGATGCTCACATAAAAGATAAGAATTGAAACATAAAGAGAGCATCATGAAGAATATGACTAGCACATTTAAGTCTAACCCACTTCCTATGCATAGGGATTTTGTGAGCAAACAACTTATGGGAACAATAATCAACTAGCATAGGAAGGCAAAACAAGCATAACTTCAAAACTTTAAGCACATAGAGAGGAAACTTGATATTATTGCAATTCCTACAAGCATATGTTCCTCCCTCATAATAATTTTCAGTAGCATCATGGATGAATTCAACAATATAACCATCACATAAAACATTCTTTTCATGATCTACAAGCATAGAAATTGTATTACTCTCCACATAAGCAAAATTCTTCTCATTAATAGTAGTGGGAGCAAACTCAACAAAATAACTATCATGTGAAGCATAATCCAATTGAAAATTAAAATCATGATGACAAGTTTCATGGTTATCTTTATTCTTTATAGCATACATGTCATGACAATAATCATCATAAATAGGAGGCATGCTTTCATCATAATAAATTTGCTCATCAAAACTTGGGGAACTAAACATATCATCTTCATCAAACATAGCATCCCCAAGCTTGTGGCTTTGCATATCATTAGCATCATGGGAATTCAAAGAATTCATACTAAAAACATTGCAATCATGCTCATCATCACATATTTTATGCCAAGCATTCTATGTAATTCTTCTTCTAGTACTTGAGCACAATTTTCCTTCCCATCATTTTCACGAAAGACATTAAAAAGATGAAGCATATGAGGCAACCTTAATTCCATTTTTCTGTAGTTTTCTTTTATAAACTAAACTAGTGATAAAACAAGAAACTAAAAGATTCGATTGCAAGATCTAAAGATATACCTTCAAGCACTCACCTCCCCGGCAACGACGCCAGAAAAGAGCTTGATGTCTACTACGCAACCTTCTTCTTGTAGACGTTGTTGGGCCTCCAAGTGCAGAGGTTTGTAGGACAGTAGCAAATTTCCCTCAAGTGGATGACCTAAGGTTAATCAATCAGTGGGAGGCGTAGGTTGAAGATGGTCTCTCTCAAACAACCCTGCAACCAAATAACAAAGAGTCTCTTGTGTCCCCAACACACCCAATACAATGGTAAATTGTCTAGGTGCACTAGTTCGGCGAAGAGATGGTGATACAAGTGCAATATGGATGGTAGATATAGGTTTTTGTAATCTAAAAGTATAAAAACAGCAAGGTAACTAATGATAAAAGTGAGCGTAAACGGTATTGCAATGCTAGGAAACAAGGCCTAGGGTTCATACTTTCACTAGTGCAAGTTCTCTCAAAAATAATAACATAATTGGATCATATAACTATCCCTCAACATGCAACAAAGAGTCACTCCAAAGTCACTAATAGCGGAGAACAAATGAAGAGATTATTGTAGGGTACGAAACCACCTCAAAGTTATTCTTTCTAATCGATCTATTCAAGAGTCCGTAGTAAAATAGCACGAAGCTATTCTTTCCGTTCGATCTATCATAGAGTTCGTACTAGAATAACACCTTAAGATACAAATCAACCAAAACCCTAATGTCACCTAGATACTCCAATGTCACCTCAAGTATCCGTGGGTATGATTATACGATATGCATCACACAATCTCAGATTCATCTATTCAACCAACACAAAGAACTTCAAAGAGTGCCCCAAAGTTTCTACCGGAGAGTCAAGACGAAAACGTGTGCCAACCCCTATGCATAAGTTCACAAGGTCACTGAACTCGCAAGTTGATCACCAAAACATACATCAAATGAATCACGTGATATCCCATTGTCACCACATATAAGCACATGCAAGACATACATCAAGTGTTCTCAAATCCTTAAAGACTCAATCCGATAAGATAGCTTCAAAGGGAAAACTCAATCCATTACAAGAGAGTAGAGGGGGAGAAACATCATAAGATTCAACTATAATAGCAAAGCTCGCGATACATCAAAATCGTACCACCTCAAGAACACGAGAGAGAGAGAGAGAGATCAAACACATAGCTACTGGTACATACCCTCAGCCTCGAGGGTGAACTACTCCCTCCTTGTCATGGAGAGCGCCGGGATGATGAAGATGGCCACCGGTGAGGGTTCCCCCCTCCGGCAGGGTGCCGGAACAGGGTCCCGATTGGTTTTCGGTGGCTACAGAGGCTTGCGGCGGTGGAACTCCCAATCTATTCTGTTCCTCGATGTTTTTAGGGTATATGGACATATATAGGCGAAAGAAGTCGGTCAGGGGGGCCGCGAGGGGCCCGCGAGAGTGGGGGGCGCGCCCAGGGGGGTAGGGCGCGCCTCCCTGCCTCGTGGCTTCCTCGAAGCTTCCCTGACGTCTACTCCAAGTCTCCTGGATTGCTTCCGTTCCAAAATAACTCTCCCGAAGGTTTCATTCCGTTTGGACTCCATTTGATATTCCTTTTCTTCGAAACACTGAAATAGGCAAGAAAACAGCAATTTGGGCTGGGCCTCCGGTTAATAGGTTAGTCCCAAAAATAATATAAAAGTGTTTAGTAAAGCCTATAAACATCCAAAATAGATAATATAATAGCATGAATACTTCATAAATTATAGATACGTTGGAGACGTATCAGAGGCGAAAACTTGTTTTGTGGAGCTTTGACGCGAACAAAGCATACGTTTTTCATTGTAATCATATATTTTCACGTGGTGCTTCCAAACAAGCTTTGGCGCAAAGCATTGTAAGATTGGAATAGACATGACATTCCAATCATGTATTTATCCTATTATTGAATTTTCATAATCCCATCTTACATGCGGCTAACGATCATCTCGAAGGAGAACCAAATGTAGACACCAAATGTAGATAAAAAGTTAGATAGTACTACCGATGTCTCATAATATAAGATGTTTTCACTAGTGTCTCCAAAATTAGCGTTGTCTACGTTACTCCCTCCATAAACAAATATAAGATGTTTTCACTAGTGTCTCCAAAATTAGCATTGTCTACGTTACTCCCTCCATAAACAAATATAAGATGTTTTAAATTTTTTAGATTTTGTATTTGTTTACAAAGGGAGTAGCAGAGTTGGGTTGTGAGTCATAGGTGGATGACTAAATATCTACTCAGTTTCGATGGAACGGAGCTTTTCACCTTGCTCATTTTAGTCTTCCCATTCTCTGTGTTAAGTGTCATCCTTTCTCAGTGGTGTGATGTTTTGAGCTTTAGTTTTGGAATAAAAAAGGAAAATAGTTGACCCTATAAAATGTGGTTTTTTGCCAACTAAAAAAGTGTGTTTTTAATCAAAATGTGCATTTTCTGAAATATGTTATTCCCTTTACTAGAATATACGTGGAGTATTTTTATCTACATCATTGTAGTTTCGTATTATATTTCAAAAAATAAACAAGCTCTGACATCCACCAAACTCAACGCAGGAGAAAATCAGACGCACCAAGAACATGCTAGCTCCCAAGCAACGCCCCCAAGAAGGAAACGACGAAGACGCCGTTGTCACCCGCTCCGGAACCATCTGGAGTTTAGGTTTTCACCCGGAGAGCCCAAGCCCCTCATAGAGGAAGAGGAGTTCCACAACGACGCCCGAAAGTGTCATCATCGACGTCACCGACAAAGTCGTTCAAAACTTACGCCCAAAACTCTTTCAACCCAACACGAGCGGCCGGCCGGTCTGGATCAGAGCATCGAAGCTGCTTCTGCTGCGCCACGTCCCTCGGCCATCAACAACCAGACCCACTTGTGTCACCACCAACACCCACTTAATTGCTTCACGCCTTCACCACACCCTTATGCACCTCCGACTGGATTGAACCTTAGTCAAGCGCGTCACCCGATAGAGCCCAGCCATTGTCGCAGCCGCCAGGAGCTCCCACAACCACCGGACTGGGGAAGCCAGATTCGGCCCGATCCAGCCAACCCCACGCCGCCAGCCCCCAGCGCAACCACCCCTCGGCCGCCGACTGGTAGCCACTGGCCCCACAGCATCGAGCACCGCCGGCGTCTGAACCGGCCACCGCCAGCCTCCACATGCGCCAGCCGAGAGCCACGACGGCAGAAAAGGCCCCGTCATCACCACCACTGTGCGGGATTTTCCCGACAGTGCTGCCGGCAGCAGGAAGGGGAGGAGCATGTGGGAAAGGAGCTGTGCCGGTGGGAGGGTAGGCCGCCGCCCGTGTCGGCTACGGTAGGTGACGCATGGGCCGTTTTTGTGTCCGTGTACGAGTTGACTCTCATCTAGATGAGAATTTTTTTTTTGCGGGGACATCTAGATGAGAATTAGACACACCCTAATACTACTCTGGGTTTATTGGTCTCCTTTATATTTTGTACCAAATTTTGATCTTAAGTTTGACTAACAATATATAGGTTGTATAAAAAAACTTATATTGATAGACTCACATTCGAAAGTGATACTATCTTTATGATATATAATTTATTTTTTATAGTTAAATTAAAAGTTAAAGTTTGACCGAAAATATAGAGAGAGTAATAAACCAGAATGGAGGTAATACTAAACCAGGGCTTGTCAAAGAGTCGCAGCTACCCAAAGTCTGGGACGCTCATTTGTCTCCTTTGCGTGCCGCACGAGAGCTAGCAACCAAAACAACCAACGCGGCCGGCGACGCGGTGACCAAACTTAACGACGACGATATCAGTCAAACTGTCAGTTCTCTGGGCCCTGAACGAAAGCTCGGTCTATATATGCTCTGTCGGGCTCGCAACGACTAGTGTTCCGTTCCATTTTCTTTTCGCGCTATTGTTTTCTGCCTCTCTTTTTCTGCGAATATTGGTTTCTTCCTCGTGCTATTAATGGAAGTGCACGGTGGAAGTCAGTCCTAGGAAAGCCCTCAGATAGTAGTATGAGGCAGGTGTGTGAATTCACTTCTTTTCTGCTTTCCCTTTGCCGGGCGAAATTCCTCGGGAACCAGAAACTCTCGCCAGGGTAAACCATACGGCGATATCAGGCTCAACACTTTCCAAATCCACCGAATCAAAATCGCATTTTCCCCATTGACGGGAAGACTAGACCGACGACGCATGGGCCGCATCAGTGGCAAGCTCGCACCTCACGCCAACAGGAAGCTCGCGCCTCCCATCAACCAGTACTGTAGCTCACTGCAACGGAGGGTTCACACCCTCTGCGCTATGCACTGGCTGGCTGACGTCTTTAAACATTTTCCTAAATTCTGAAGAAAAAAAGATACACGTGCAACTTTTTGAATAAATTAGCAATTTTTTGCTCAGTTTATTTCATAAATAAATTATGATGATGGCCGTAGCAGTATTAATCTCATAATAAGATGTAAGGCCTCCTTTGATTCAAAGGAATTGCATAGGATTTTTGGAGGATTTGAACCCTTAGAAATTTTTCCTGTGATGCTCGTTTGATTCGTAGGAGTGGCATCCTTAGGAATTTTTCCATAGGATCCATTTGTACTACATTTTGAAGGAAAATTTCCATCCACTCAAACCTCTTTGTAGAATTCCTTTGTTTTTCCTGCGCTATCAAACATTCTTTCAAATCCAGTAGGGTACTATGGGACGTGCCATCCTATTCCTGCATTTTTCCTATTCCTTCATTTTGACAATCCTGCGAATCAAAGAGGTGCGGATGTGAGTGCGTATAACAGACATCTTCTACCGCTAAATAGCTAAAACTTACTACTTCTCCGATCCATATTATTTGTCTCTCAATGTATCTAAGTGACAAGTAATATGAATCGGAGGGAGTACCTATTTATCCTAACCATGCAACCATGCTACATAACATAATTAATTCATGCATGTTAGTTATAAGTTCTTTTTGCATTTGATTGATAATATATGTGTTGGGGGATTGCGGCATACCTATGTAGTTCATCATTCCCATTTTGTTAGAAACCACATTCTTGTAACTGTGTTTTTTTCCTTCCTATTTTTATATGCTTCGTACTTGTTATTTTAAGCCTAATTTGCTTTCCTTTAATTTTAGATGACCTTGTAGCAACTATTACATATTTTTTAGCAAGGTTCCTGCAGCAACGCTCAGAGCAGTATATTCAAATGATTTTTATATGTACAACTGCAGAACCAGCAATCTGGCAAGGTTTGGTTGTTGCCATATCTAAGGCCTTCTTTGGTTCATATGATAGGAATATCATGAGAATGGCAAAATCATAGTAAGTGAGATGACATGTATCTCAAATCTTGTGAGTAGTACAGGAAAAGAGATGTCCTTGAGTTCATACCATATGATTTTTTTTTCATTGAGTCTAGGCTAATTTTTATTTTTCTTTGAAACATGAAGAATAGGAATAATTCATGTATATGAACAAGATTCCATTCCTACAAACAAAACGGCTCCAAGGAATTTTTATTCTATAGAAATCCTATACTCTCTCTGATTCATAATAATTGTTGTAGCTTTAGTACAATGTTATACTAAAGCTGCGACAATTAATATGGATGAAAGTGAGTACTATAAAATTCCTTCAAACCAAAGGAAGCCTAAAACTTTGCGTATATACCAAGTCTATATGGTACTTCTTTGAATATTTGAGTTGAACCGCACATTTTAGGTAACTGCCACCATACCTCAAAATGTTCCTGCGTCCGTCACTGCATATGTATGATTAATAAAATAAATATTACAAAAACATAAGCCGGTAAAATCATACCCTCCAATCGGCCAGGTCAAAGATGCGGGGGCGACATCGGTGGTGGCCTCATCAGCGGCCTTCTTCTTCATGGTGTCGGAGTTGTCGCCCATGGCGCTAGTGAGGAGGTTGAGGAAGTAACCGAAGAAGTCGAGCAACGGTGAGAAATCGCGCCAAGACGCTCCCAAAAACTTTATCGCCCTTCTCTCAGCGCAGGATCACAAAAGGAGAGTTCCGGAGGCCTGCTCTCATGTACAACCGTGCACGTGGTCGATGAAACGGGATTGTCATAAGCAACACCAAGGAAAGAAACGATAGTGGGTTACACACAAGGAGGTGGAGTGCATGCGGTCTGAACAGAGTGGCGGCTAGGGTTGTCAACGCCTCCAAATAGGAAGTCGGATAGGGAGACGTGGCGGCAAGGCCAATGACGACTCGGTAACCACCCCACAATATGACGGTACAGATATGGCTATTACGAAACATGTCCGTTAATGACTCGTAATTAATTATTCGGTTTCAACCGACAAAAAATGATCACACGCATGACATAGGTCTGAGCTCGGCTAGTTCACGAAGCACGCGCGCACTTGAGGCATCGCAAGCGGCGAAGGAGGAGCGTGTTTAGCACTCCCCTTCTGAAGCTCCAATAGCAAGACGAGTTGGGCCAGCATTTGCTGTGCTGCTGCAGCATTTCTTTGGGATTTTGTTGTGGTTTTTATAAAAAATAATAAAAGAAAAACTGTTTAAAAATTTACTAAAAAAATAAAAACCACTCGTGCCAGAGTGGGTCAGCCCATTTGCCCTCGCTTTCAGGCGTAGCCTTTCTATTTGACGCTAGCAGTCGTCCAACAACAGGTCTTGGCACTCTTCTCCCTTATAAATGTTAATATGTCTCACCTATTAGGGCGTCGCTATTTCTCGCGTTCAGCGAGTCGGGCCGACTCGCTGAAGCCAGCGATCATATGGGCCGGCCCACGTGCATAGGTAAGCACCTGCCTGTTTCCTGTTTCTGTTTTTTTCACATTTTGTCTTTTTTCCTTTCTTTTTAACTTTTGTTTATACTTTAAAATATTATAAACACATATATTACAAAAACACACTCCCAAAACACATTTAAAAAATGTTGAATAGGGATTAAAAAATGTTGAACAAGTATTTAAAAATATTGAACAAGTATTTAAAAATATTAAATAAGTATTAAAATGTTGAACACGCATTTGAAAAAATGTTTAATAAGTACTAAAAATGTTGAACAGGTATATGAAAAATGTTGAACGAGTACATAAAAATGTTGAACGAGTACTTGAAAAATGTTGAACAATTATTTGAAAAAATGTAGAACAAGTATTTGGAAAGATTTTGAACAAAGTATTTGAAAAAATGTTGATCATGTATAAAACAATATGTTGAACAATTATTAGAAAAATATTGAACAAGTATTTGAAAAATATAGAACAATTATTTGAAAAAATGTTGAACAAAGTATTTGAAAAAATGTTGAACATGTATTCGAAAGAAATGTTGATCATGTATTTGAAAATGTTGAACGAGTGTTTAAAATAAGTATTAAAGATGTCGAACAAGTATTTCAAAAAATGTTGAAATAGCTATAAAAAAATGTTGAACGAGTATATAAAAATATTGAACAAGTATTTGAAAATGTTGAATCGGTATTAAAAATGTTGAACAAGAATTTTAAAAAATATTTAGTAAATATTAAAATGTCGAACAACTATTTGAAAAATATTGAATAAGCATTCGGACAATGTTGAATGTGTATACGAAAAATATTTTTGACATGTACAAAAATTGAGTGTGAAATGAAAACAAACATATTAAAACACAAAAGAAAAAGAAAAATTGGAGAAGAACAAAGAAACCCCAAAATAAAAGAACGGAACAAAAAATGGAGAAGAACAAAGAAAAGAAAGAAAAAAATCAAAAAAAAACGAAACAGAATAAAACGAAAAAGAATGAAACAAATCTGAGAAGAAAGAATGGAAAAAGACGGAGAATAAAAAATGACACAAAAGAAAAGAAAAAAGAAAAAAATGGAAGAAACAAATGTAAGAATTAAGAAAATGAAAACTAAACTAAACCGGAGAAGAAGAATAAAAGAAACAAAATAACACGAAAAAACAATTAAAAACGAAGAAACAAATATGAACAACAATCTATACCTACTAATAAAAGAAATAGGTATTCTTAGTCCGTCATACTATTTTATAGAAAACCCCCTGATGTTTCTGATATTAAACCCGTAGTACATATCAAATGTTTTTTTTTAAATACTCATATCTTCTAAACCGTAGCTTCAAATTTAACATGTTATATATGAAATTTGATTAGAAAAATATATAGAATCTGAATATGATGTTATTTTACCTGTTAACCATTAAAAAAATCTAGGGTGCAATCTTAATCAACAGTGCATTATCCGTCTTTCTTTCATATCGGCACTGATCCGGATTGTGGACAAACATCTCAACAAAATCTGGATTGGAGACGAAATTGAAGATCACTTGCTCATTTCTTTGCCCGTTTCTTTGTACGCATTAAATATACATGCAAGCCATGTTTAAATAGAAGACATGTGGAATCTTGAACTTGCGCTTTTATAGGTAAAGACCATCTTTGTTTGCACCGTAGCTACAAATACTCAAATTATAGACCATTTTTGTAAATTAAAAGCGTGTGGTATTCTTTTCTCCCGTTGCAACGCACGGGCCCTTTTGCTAGTGAAAACAAATGGAGAAGAAAAAAGAAAAAGTTCAAAAAATCGAAAAAAAGAAAAACCGTATAACGTAGGGGAAAATGGAGAAAGAAATGAAAAATAGGGCGCGCCAGGCTATTTTCTACCTCAAGTATGACGCGCCCAGGTAGGTTAACATGATCTCGAGTGTAGCATAGTGGCGACGAGCGCTGTGCTACTCCCCTCGCAACGCGATGCAGGCTGTGGCTCAATTTGCGGATGAGTTGGACTTAGCGCTAGGCTGTTTTGGTGTGGTTTTCTGAACCTTCCATGTGGTTTTCTGAACATCTCATTAGTTTTTTCTTTCTTGTTTTTCTCTCCCTTGGTTTTCTTTGGATATTTACTTTATTTTTATTTTTTTATCTTCTCTCTTTTAAAAATATACATTGATATTTTTTCAACTACAATTTTGAACATTTTTTGGATACATGTTATACATTTCTTGGATACAAAGTTGAATATACATTTGTTCAGATGGGAAAAATGACCCAACGCATTGGCAACGTGGGGTTTCGGATAAAATTGGCAATCTCTGTAATGACAATTGTAATGCCTCAGCTTAATTAATGGATTTATCCACTTGCAAAAAATACACGTTTGATTTTTTTTCAAATACGCACTGCTATATGCATGCTGAACATTTCTTAGATATATGGTGAACTTCTTCTACATGTCATACACATTTTTCAAAAATTGTGTGAACAAAGTTTTAACATTGCATGAACACTTTTCAGTATTGTTATGAATTTTTTTTAAACAAATGATTTTTAAATGTTGTGAACATTTTCTTGAATGGTAAAATATTTTAGAATGCCATGAATAATTCTTTTTAAAGCATGCAAATATTTATTTGAAAGGTGCGAACATGTTTTAATGCATGGTGAACAGTTTTTTAACCTGCTGGGAATTCTTTAATGTTCGTTATGATATTTTCTGTAAAATAAAAAGCATAAATAAAGTGGAGAAAACTAAAAAAAATCGTAAGTTGTCTTTGAGTTCAATTTTTTTCTTTAAGCTCAAATAAAAATAAGTTTATAGTGTTTGGGTGCCACTGCTGCAGTTACTTTTAGCGTTCACATATGGTTTTTTTAGGCGAACTTTATTACTCAAAATGCAAGTTTACATGGATAGTTATAGGATGACAGGACTCAAGCAGCCATAGATGGCGCCCCCTGCTAATGATAGAGCATGTTTGGCTGTAGAATTAGTCTTGAAATTCTCTTTTTTGATGAACAAAAAAGCAAGAAGCAAACCTTTTCGAACTCGACAGGATCTCCCTTGTGATGTTCTCATAGTAACCACCAGTACCTCTTTGAACGTCGTCTACCACACCTGTGCAATCCAAAATAATCATTGGGGTTTGAATGCCCAGATCCGCAGCTAAAGCAAGAGCCTCCCAACATGCCAGGGCTTCTAGAATTGCTGGGTCATTCATATCAGGAAACATTGAACGTTTTTTGTATATATCAAGAACATTTTTTAAACGCATTTAACATTTTCCAAATACATGATTAGCATTTATGAAAACTTATATTTTTTAGGTCTATTTTTTCATATACATTGTACATTCTTTTATACATCAGGAACATTTTTTATATACACATTCAATATTTATAAAAGATGGTTAACATATTTCTCATATAGATTTTTTGGCATCTACGTTTCCCAAACACATTTTACATTTTCTGCATACTTTAGGAACGCTTTTTGTATACACGTTTAACATTTTTCAAATACTCCCTCCGTCCCATAATATAAGAACGTTTTTGACACTATCCTATAATATAAGAACGTTTTGACACTACACTAGTGCCAAAAACGTTCTTATATTATGGGACAGAGGGAGTACATGATTAACACTTCTTTTCATATATATATGTTTTGATGTCTATTTTTCACACATTGTACAATTTCTCATATACATTAAAACATTCTTTTATACAGGTCTAACAATTTTCAAATGCATGATTAATAAAGTGATTTTTCTATTAGATATATTTAGAATATTTGGAAATATAAGCAAAAGTAAAAAAGAAAGAAAGAATAATGAATGCAAAAAGAGGAAAAGAAAATGAAGAAAAAAAGCGCTAAAGGACTGTAGTCCACGCCGGGCCGGCCCATAGCGGCGGTTGCTTGACCGGAGGCATAGTCACGCCCATAAAACAAGCACGGAGCACCATCTCCGACTCAGGAACCCTAAAAAAAAATCTCCGACTCAGGAGGCTTCGTGCACACGGAGCACCGGGGAATCCTATTTGGCGCTGCAGCTGCAGGCGCCCGTTAACGCCGGGCCGGCCCATCTCATCTTCCCCTCAAAAAAGGTTGTCCCGGAGCTGGATCGAACCCGTGACCTCCGCGACGAGCGAGCCAGCTATAACCATCACGCCAACTGAACGATCAGAGAACCAACATCTTTTTCCACTATTTCTTATCTATACTTTCCTATTTCCTTTTTCCTTTTTTTTTCCTTTTTTCCTTTTTTGGTTT
This sequence comes from Triticum aestivum, assembly GCF_018294505.1. Taxonomy (NCBI): domain Eukaryota; kingdom Viridiplantae; phylum Streptophyta; class Magnoliopsida; order Poales; family Poaceae; genus Triticum; species Triticum aestivum. The sequence goes on from NC_057799.1 coordinate 181,601,264, forward strand.
TTCGTTTCTGTTTTTTCAAAAAAAAATCTTCTTCTTGGTTCGATGTTTTTGTTTGAATTCGTGAACTTTTTTCTTCAAAATCGATGGACTGTTTTCTAAAATTTGATGAACTTTTTTCCAAATGTGATGAACTTTTTTTGAAATGCGATGAACTTTTTTCTAATTTGATGAACTTTTTTCCAAATGCGATGAACTTTTTTTAAATTTGATGAACTTTTTTCCAAATTCGATGAACCTTTTTTCAAAATTGATGAACTTCTCTTAGAAAATCATTAACTTTTTTCAATATCGATGAACGTTTTCCATTGATGAACTATTTTTCAAGTTCGTTGAATATTTTTTGAAAATCCATTAACTTTTTTTTCAATTTTGATGAACGTTTTTAAAAACCAATAAACTTTTTTTTTCAAATTTCGTGAACCTTTTTCAAATTCGATGATTTTTATTTTCAAAATCCACGGACATTTTTTTCAAATTTTGATGAACTCTTTTTTGAAAACTAATGAACTCTTTTCAGGTTTCTGAAATTTTCTTCCAATATGAAAAATTGTTTTCGAAATCCATGAACTTTTTCAAATTCATGGTATTTTTGCAAAAAATCCTGTGAAATAAAATAGCGTGCGACATTTGTTTATTAAGCTTTTGCCGCTGTTAGTAAACATTACCCGCAGGATAGGTCGAGTGGCTAGTGGTGTCGTATGTGAACTCGAAGGTGTACTGTGTTCGAGGCCTGTACGTGTCGTTTTCCAATTTTTGCGTACTTTTGAGTTCGCTGCTCAGCGCTATTCGTGGGCCGGCCCAACTGGGCGCCGTAGCGAGCGCCAGAGAGAGTTTCGGGCGCCTGAAGCGCCCGATAGGAGCTCCCCGGAGCACCATCTCCGTCTCAGGAGGCTTCGTGCATGTTAGGATTTAATTAGTAGGTTAAATAAAGGGATAATCCTCCCATGTAATATTCTATGTCGGTTAGTACGTAGTATGGCAACCGACATACCTCACACCCCTTCACGAACGGATGCGTCTCTCCATCGCGTCCCTTCCCCTTGTATAAATAGTAGTTGGATGCCCGTGCGTTGCTACGGAGTCAACAAAATGATTTATAAAACCAAAACAACAAGTACCATTTAGCCAGTTTTTTCAGCTTGCTCTCTTTTCCGACATCATAGATCACACACGTCAAACCGTAAAGAATTCAAGGTGTCATCCCTCACCCATACAAACTCAATAATCTATGATCCTCACCTCTACCATCAATGTTCTTCTAGGTCCTTTGGGACCCTCCATCTGTTAGAAGAAAAAAAGATGTCCCCTCAGCCAAGGTAGTAGATTAATCACAGAATCTTAAAATGGGTGATGAAGGGGGAGATGATGCAATGTCAATAGTTTTCTCACATTCTTCGAAATTCTTAGTGCGCACAGAGCCAAATCATTCCTACCTAATACGTTTGTTCAACTATTAGCAGCTATCATCATTAAACATGTGGTTGGACAATTGAAAGTATGAGAGCCTCAAGATATCACGTTTGTTTTACGCTATTCAAAATGGGCCATAATCCATGGTAATCGACAAAATTTCCCTAATCATCTATCTTTAGTCATTGAAGGGAGGAAAAGACAGAACCACCCTCACTTAAATCCCCAAAGGTTTGACTCGCGATGTGTCTGTCTAGACGCTCCAAAATGTGTCCTGTGCTAGCCTTCTCCTTCAATCTTTGCAGCCATCAGATCAGCTTCCCCCATATACCTGTCCTCCTCCATGCACCCTCTTTCGCCACTTCCTCCTCATCCTTTGGCGTAGGATCCTATGTGTTCACTTCTTTCTTGAGGCATCAAATGAAGTATATCATTGAACAAGCATTACAAGATGTTTAGCAAATAGTGTTTGTTCATAATTGGTTCAGCAGCATTTCGAAATCAACACATCTTCAGTAAATGCTAAAATGTTTAAGAAGCAAGACATGTATAAGTAACTTTACCATCTCTCTCAGCTATCTTTCTTCAGGAGCTCAGGGGCAGGGTGGTAAGAGAACCATGCAAAGATGATTCTGGGTGCAAAAACAAAGTAACACCATTTAGTGATCCAGTCATATTCCTAGTAGCTACATATTAGTTTGTGTTCAAAAAACAATGCACAAACCTTCTCACCGCCGATGTATCCTCCATCATGGTTGCAAGCTCCTCGTGTTCAATGTTTTTGTCAACATTCTCCTTTGACAAAAGTATCCTTAAAATCATCTCTCTGCCCTCTTTGCATTAAGGAGTGATCTTGCAAATACAAAATGGTTAAGATATGGGCATCAAATAAAAAATGATTACCAGCCAGAGAGTAAAGTCAGCACCGCAAACAACATTAGTAGCTTTAGTAACAAAGGAGAGGGACTGGCAACACCTTAGTTCCTGCACCAAATACAGAACAACACATAGTCAGGGACAGCACAAAAATAACAGCAGTGTTAGAACCCAGCAGAGGAAAATGATCTTCCTATGTGGTCCAATTCCAATAAATAGAACTACACCCCATCGTCCTGGACAATATAAGTTACAAATGCTCATGGCATAATTTTTTTTGTTTCGTTACCACCCAAACAGGTATATTATAAGAATGGGTGGCAATATAATTTGTATTTGCTGCACTTCTAGTAGTGTCATCTATCAACCATAAATATAAAGGAAGAGGCAAGGGAGTCGACCGCTACTTAGTGAACCCGTCCCCAATTGGCCGTGGCTGCTGTCACCAAATGCGAAGGACTTCCCTTCGTCAGTTACGGCCACCGTATGATCTTTCCAACACCTACTACAATTCTGTTGTATCTGTAGAATTGACAACTGCTAATTACCCTTTAGAAACATGTCGAGAAAATATGTAATGCCGTTGGAGTATTCAACTCAAGTATATTGGATGCTATATATTCATGGATTCAGCAATAGCATACACACCTGTTTAAAAAAATGAAAATGAAGGGCAATGCAGATGATTCTGTTACTTTGATAGTTTAGAAATAACAGTTGGCAGGTTACGCAAGTGTAACCCCATGTCCCAGCTGCTCCTCCTGCTGAACGCATTTCCGCTCACAAACTGGGCGACTTCCCATGCCTCCTTATATTAGATGAAGAAATACAGTGGAGTAAAGTAAGAGACTCATCTCAAACGTGGAGGAGGAAAGTAAGGAACTCACGGCAGTCGGAGGCGACGAAACGGATGTCCACACCCATGATAGAGCGCAGCCGCGTCGGGATACCAGGTTGCAGGCGCTTACATGTCTGGGCGTCCCTGACTCCAAAGTTGCAGGTATTTGCACGCTGGAAAATAAACATCGCTCACTGTAGAATATAGTTCAGGCACCCGACTACTGATTAGGCACCGATGCATACAAAAATCCTAGGCACAGCCAGGAAAAGTGACAAATCAACCCGGAAGCTAAAGTTGGCGCGTGCGCTTGACATGGCCTAAGTGTATTCAGCTCCCATGTTTGTCAGAGCCACCATGTCTCTTCAATCCATGTGTGAACATAGTCTGAAAATATATGTGATCAACAATGAAAGAGGAAAAGTGAAACTATATATCCTCAGAGGAGAGAAAAAACTAAACTTCCAGTAAATAAACGAACATACAATATTACATCAAGACAGTAGTGCCCCGATTCCTTCATTCCATTTCCATCTTGATATCTAGCTAGTCGATCTGGTTAACAAATTTGATATTGGTGTTTCCTTAATTTGTTGGTGCCCTCGACGATTCCTCACATCTCAGTGATCATGACATAGGATCGGAAATAGGAGGTGGATCCTCGTGTGCTCACGACACACGCAGGAACTCAAGCTGCCTTTGTCTCGGCCTCTCCAGCAAGCAAACCAAAACACCTAGAAGCAGAAGACAGAGAGATTTCGTCCTAGCACCTGGTCGAAGGAGACCGTGCTGTCGCTGAGCCGTCGTCGTTCAGTCGATAAGGCCGCGTCGGTCGGTCGGTGTAGGTGTAAGTTGCGCTTCCCGGATCCGTTGCCTTTCGTCCAGGTCGGCACACGCGTAGCGCAGGGGACAACACCGGCGCACCCAGCACCAGTATAAGCCACCCGTGCCGTTGCGCTGTTGCTGCGCTACAACCAGCGGAGGAGCGGCGGCGCCAGTGAGGTAGTGCCGTGGTGGTGGTTTCCGGTTTCCCCGGCGTCGGTGCGTTGGTGCAGACTGCGGAGAGCTCGGCACCGTACCAAGTACAACAAGAGTGGGGCAGCAGATCGTTGCGGCGGCACGGGGAGGACGACGAGATTGGGAGATGAGATCAGCCATTGCAACGTGGAAAGGAGAACCGGAGTGGTGGGGAGATTGGTGGCTGCGACCTAGGAAGGGGCACGAGAGTGCAAGAGATGGACGTGCGTGCGTCGACTTCCGATGGCATGGGATCGATCGTGGGGAGAAGCCCCTGCTTGGATGGGAAAACCGAACGTGGGAGCGAGAGGCGAGGTCGAACCACCCCCACGACTTTTTTGGTCGATTTTTTTTAGGGTTTGTTGTCGAGTGTTGGCGTATGTGGGAAGGAGACCGTACGAGGCGTGGAAGAAAAGATTGATTGCACCGGGTTGATTGAACCGCTTAGAGTATATGGGAGGATAGTGGCTAAACTGTTCACTTGAGGAGAGTGGGCCGTTGTTTTTGGGACAATGTTCAAGCAGGAGGCCATGAATCTGTCTAGTCTCGCCATGGGGGGTGAGTTTATCTCATTGCTCCTTCCTGGTGTAAAGCTGATCACTGAGGTTTATGTCTATCAAACCGAGCTCTTGAACCCAATGTTTGGAGCAACAGGGATTTCGGATAGGTAGGTTCAGTCAACCCAAGAGAACTGTCTCTTTCTTTCATCGCCATCAAAAGCAAAGGCTACCAAAAAAACCTTTACTATCACGAAGATCGTTAAAGAAAACATGGATCCAAATGCCAAGGGGAAAAATGGTGGAAAAGCTTCTCAAGGCCTCGTCCTCCTCACTGCGCAAGCAGTGAGGGTGTGCGTTACTTGCCTCTGGTTTTCCGAGGGTGATTGAAAAAAATCGGTGGGAGGACGTGGCTGGGAAGGTATAGATGGCCAGCGATAGCAGGGGAGGTCGAACCACCACGACGTTCGATTCTCCTTTTATTGTAGAAAAAAAGAAAAGAAGAGAAGAGAGATGTTGAAACAACAGTTGAATCATTTGCTCTCGCTCTTGTTTCGTTTACATTCACATTCAATACGTTATCAGCACGCTCGCCGTTGAGCGAGTCTCGCCGGAACAAAAACATCTACAAAGGTGAGAAAAGAGTTGCTTTTTCGCTGTCTGTAACGCGTCTCTGCCCATCGACACGACGGCCGTCGCTACGGCGGACCAGGCCGCTACCTTGGCCGCCGCCATGGAGCAGGAGGCTACCGAGGCTTCCGTGGTTTTCCTCATCGCCACCGGAACGGCGCCGCGAGGGTGCCGGTGCAAAACCTTGTGACGGCCGAGTAGGCGCCCGTGCCCCTGCCGGTGCAGGACCTTGGGCCGGACGTCGCGCCCCTGGTGCCGGCGGTAGAGGATTGGCTCCTCGCCGGTCTGGCAGCCCCGAGGCTGCACGTCGAACCCGTCACGTCTGTGATGGCTGCTCTGACTCCAGGGAACGGCACGAGCGACTCCTCAATGGCCGCTGCCGACGGTACGCAGGCCGGCGCGTCGCATGCATCCATCGGCTTCACGGCCGTGGATGTGAACACGGCTGCCTCGCCTCTGCCCTCGCCTACTCCCGCGACACCGTCGCCTTCGCCGACCCTCTCGTGACCCGCGGCCTCCCGCCTAGCTCGGCGGCGGCCTCGCCCTCGGGCAGACGCGGTCGCCGTGCCGGCTCGTGGAGCCCGGCCGCGCTGGGACTCGCGAACGGCGTCGCGCCCGGGACGCAGCTCCCTGGCAAACCTCGGACGAGGACGAGCATAGCGGGTGCGCCTCTCGCCGCCAGTGATCGCCGCTGCGGCGCATGCGTGCTCGTGGCCAGCCGGCCGGCCGTTGAGCGCTCCGCCTGGAACTGTCTCGGGCGTGGATAGGAAGATGCGATGGGGATTTAATTTCTTTGGTCGTTCGGTCGCTCTTCTTATCCACACGGACTGAACTGATTAGGCTGGGGCTGGCTCACGTGGCCCATGTGCATGCGGCAGAATCGCTCCAGCAGCCTATCCCTTTGTTTATTTTCTAATACAGTAGTTGCTTAATAGTTTCACTAGTACTTGTACTAGTTTACCTTCTTAGCAACTTATAGTAACATCACTAATAGCGGTGATTTATAACTGTTTTAGACTGTTAAAATTAGTACATCTATTTCAGTACTATATGTCTGTCGAGTACAAAGTATGTATTCCAGAATTTCTCAATGATGTGATATATTTCTACGTTTATCACGTGTCGAGATTAATTACATCTATTTGCAATTGAGATATTTAATTTTTTGCAAATATAGATGCAACATTCAAAGTGATTTCTTCGAACTGATGTTTTGGGGTCATGAGGTAGTGTGTAGATTTATCTACACCTACTGTATAAGCCTACATTTTGTCATATTTGACATTATGATTGCCAATGTGCTCTCCCGGACATTTAATTAAGTTATGACATAAGGCATTCGAAGTGTGAGTATCTATACTCCGCTAATGCTGCTAGATGTACTCCAATATTTTTTTGAGATTATCTATAACGTGTCATACTTAACAATTTTTGAGGTTCACACTAATGATTTCAAGTTCATTTCTTGAAATTTCATTTATTTTGCATATTTTATTACCACATAACCATGATGGACTTAATTTACAAAATGTAAATTAATATTCTCTGGCCTTGATGTGGTAATAGAACATAAGTATGGTTGTCATTTTATATTGTATCAGCACTCTGATATAAATAAGATTGTATGCATTCTATATTTTTGAGAAAGATTTCCATAGCGAAAATGCTTCAACTCGATATATAGATTTCTACGGGCCTCAATCCGATAGATGAGGAACAAGTATATGAAAAGACACCCTCTCTATTGTTTGGAGTGTACTACACATACATCCCACCCTTAGCACATGTTGCGTATAAAGCAATTCCATTGGTCACAATTTGTTTGAGTCCAAATTTTCTCAGCCATCAGAATTTGTGTGCACATCATGCACCAAAGGAAAGCTAATTTTGAGGCTCTCACACCTGAAGATACAAGCTAAACCACTTCAGTTCCTTGAACGCATTCGCCTTCAAGGAGACATTTGTGGTCCCATCCAACCATTATCTGGACCATTCAGGTATTTCATGGTTATAATTGATGCATCTACACAATGGTCACATGTGTGCCTTTTATACACACGAAACCACGCATTTGCCATGATAATGCGGGAAGTAATTAAGTTACATGCTCATTATCTAGAAAGTCGAATTAAAACAATTTGCATGGACAACGCTGCAAAATTCTCTTCATGCGCCTTCAATGACTATTGCATGGCCTTGGGGATTAAAGTTCAGCACTTTGTTCCATATGTCCACACTCATAATGGTTTGGCTTAATCTATCAATAATAGGACCAAACTCATTGCAAGACCTTTGTTGATAAAATGCACTTTACCAACTTCACGTTGGAGTCAGACCGTTTTACACGCCGTTGACTGATTAACTGCATATCGGAGTACTTCCCCTCTGCAATTGATACGAGGAAATCCTCCTAGCATTTCCCATCTGCGTAAGTTCGGAAGCGCTTCGCGCGTACCAATCTCACCACCGCTACGTACATCAATGGGTCCACAGACTAGGGATTTATGTGGGGTATAGATCTCTGTCGATCATAATGTACCTTTGAACCCCCATACGGGGACGATTCATAGCCCAGTATGTTGATTGCTAATTTGCTATATTGAAGGATGGATTATTTCCGGGCATTAGGGGGAGACTTCAAGTACCACATAGAATGCCAGGAAATCAATTGGGACTCCACGTTCCATCTCATATCCACGTACTCAAGAATCTGGACTATACGTTCGGAATTCACACATTTGCAACATATTGCAAATATCCTGCCATATTCATTTACTAATATAAAAGGTGTTACACAATCCTTTAATCCGGCTAGAAATGTGCCCAAAATAGTGGAGGTATCAATAAAAACCACTCAACTCCTCTTTCCTAAATAGAGGCGGAGTAGTAAGGCCTCTAACCAGGATCTAGCTTCCTACAAGCAACAAAGGCAATTGAGGAGGAATCCTCTAAGTCGGTAAATGCAAGTTAACCTAGCATTGACATACACCTTATGGGTAGTATACACCCAGTGGAAGGGAAACCTCCACAACCCAGCTTCAGCTTGCACACACTAGCTGGGACATCGGAACACCTAGACTCACGCGTATCGGGAAATCACGAAGAGTCGTCAAGGGTGCTTGAGATTTCCTCTAACAATCGATACTGGAGAACCATATAACCAAAGCCTACAACCGTCGACAAACATTTCTCTTGTATGATTGCCAACAACCTTCTTGATGAATTCAGGTCCAAAGACTATGGCCATAGCAGAGTGTAAACCACTCACTCGAACTGAAACAATCGAAGGCTGCAATCCAAGCAGAATTAGCCTCGCTGTTCCAAATGAATTCTCTATGCGATTCATTGCGTTTTCTTCCAGACACGGGACGAAAACAACAAGGTGGTGAGAAAGCAAGGCTAGTAGCATAAGGTCGGGTTTCCGCAGAGATTCGAGACCTACCCTCCAGACACGAGTGGAATCATTCTTTTCGATACTTATATAATTGGCAGTACAAAGTCATCTATCTATGCAGTTGATAGATGCAGTGACTACATATTCATGTAGATCACTAGATTCAGATATGTATGGTTCCTGAAGGAATCTCAATCTGAATCAAAATGCAAACGCAACATATATTGTGTAAAGTCAATAAGTCACAACATGACTTATTGTTCTCGGTAAATTTTGGTACAACCGACGTAGTGATGTTCCTTATACACAAGGACTACTCCTACAATGATGATTACCAATGTGTGTTCGTCATACACAAGGATTACTCCTAAAATGACGAAGCATGTGATCATATACAAGACGGAATTTGAGATGAAGGTTTTTGATAAAACCATATAGTTCTTGAGACTAGATCTCGAACTACTTCACTCAAGTATTATGGTACACCAAGTTGTCTAGCTATGTCAGAAAATATTGGATAAACTTAATATGGACACGTCATATCCATTCCCCATGTCGGTTGTTCGATCTCTAGACGTAGAGAAAGATTTACTCAAACCACGGGAAGATGTAGAAGAGATGTTGGGACATATAGTTCCATATCCCAATGCTTTTGGACCCACCAACACAACTGGTTGGGATCAAGAATATTTTTTGATATCTCCAAGGCACTAAATATCTTGACCTGTTCTTGTAATTCCGGAGAAATCCGAACTCCAATATCATCACACACTGACATTGGCTACTTCTCCAATCCCCACAATGTGTACCTACATGGTAGAATTGTCACTCCATTGACGTTTTTCAAATAGACTCTGGTGGCTACACCTATCAATCATTCTGAGATACGATGCTATGTGTTAACATGTATGGCTTCACGGAATGATAAACCACATGCATTTGTCATGTGGCATTGGTTCTCTTGAATCATAAACCATTATCTACACAGATAATGTTGCTTGTGTTGCATGGATGCAAACATGATACATCAAGAGCAATATCACTAAGCATGTTGTCCCTCAATTGTTTTATCCTTATGAACTCTAGAAGAGTCGGGGAATAAACATCTTGCAAATCCAAATCATGCAAAAATGTTGTTGGTTTGTTCATGAAGTCTCTATCAACTTTAATATTCCTGAAGGTGGTATTCGACGGCTTCGAGATATGCAAGAGTCAGGGGAGTATCTTCCTGAACTATTCATATTCAAAGCATCATATTACACTCTTTTTCCCTTTATGAGTTTACTATCCAGGTTCTCATCAATGTTTTTAATGAGGTAATATCAACATAAGTTCATATGTCATACTATCTGTTTTCGCCACCGGGGTTTTTAGGAAGGTATACACGACATATTTATTGACCTCTATATTCTATGGATTTACTTCATATCGAGTTAAAAGAGACGATAATCATTATATGCTGTGACATTTTCTCCTTATTTTCCACTGGGTTTGAAGGAGTTTTAACAGCATATTCAACCATTATATGTTGCATCATTTTCTCCTTATTTTTCCACAGGGTTTAAAGAAGTTTTAGCAACATATCATACACACTACTCCTCGCATTTTTTCCCCACAGGGTTTTTGGAGGAGATGATTCCAAAGATGTTCGATCGCAAGGACAAGGATAAGGAAGGATTAGGGGGAGTGTTAGGATTTAATTAGTAGGTTAAATAAAGGGATAATCCTCCCATGTAATATTCTATGTCAGTTAGTACGTAGTATGGCAACCGACATACCTCTCCATCACGTCCCTTCCCCTTTTATAAATACTAGAGGTTGGGGCGCCACCTGGTGGCGCCGCCTAGGCAGGCCTATGCGCACTTATCTTGTTTCAACACATTGGGCTGCTATGTTTTGTCCTAATCTCACTCATGTATATCAATACAGGCATATATATTATAACATTAGGATATAATAGTACCACATTGATCAAATATACAGATACTATAATATTTGAGTTCAGAACCATCATAGGCAGGGGTACATCTAATGAGGATATGTACAACTCTCACATGGAGCATAAAACGGTACAATGCACTACAGTTAATCCAAAAGCATCCTCATGAGGCCATGACTTGGCTTTGTCAAAAGCCCGCTGTACGCAATCGCAAGAGACGACCAGTAGCAATGCGATCCGGATACTCACGTCTGAAATTATTTTGTATCATTCCCAGTGGACCTCTTACGCTTATATTCACATAAATCCGAATGAAGCTGCATCAAGAAATAAATTTCAGAAATGAGAAACAACATCTTATAAGAACAAAAAAAATACATGTTACATATAGTAATATTTCCCTACAGCCTAATGGTACAAACAAATCAAAGGCTTAGTGTAGCTAAAAGACAGAAAATGCAAACTGACTATGGTGTCACTGCTAAAGAAGCACAAATAGCATCAATGTCTAGTGAAAAAAAAAACAGAACAGAACGAACTTTTTTCAGAAAATACATAGTACTATTACATAACACTTCTTGAAGCAAAAAACTCTTCTATGTAGTACTATTACATAACACATTTGAAACAACGTGCGCTAAAACGAAGTTGGAACCTTGTTCTTCCTTGAAGAAGTGGGAGAAGAAACTTCCTCTGGTTTGTAATAAAACCTCCTGGTGAAACAAAAAGATAAAAAATAGGAATGCTCAAAAAAGTCTTTATACATAATGAGCAGGGGCATACTGAATTTATGAAGGCTGGGTAGAGCAGGGACTTAATGAAATAATGAGGCTGACTTGTAAATATTATTCCTTCCTTCTATAAAGCTAAGGTAAGCCATTGGCGTACTCTCGAAAAGAAATAATGAGGATGAAGAGAAATATTGATCACTGATGCATACAGAGGGATAACTGATAAGCATGGATTTGAGAAATGAAGGCGGAACAATGAGAAGGTAGTTACTGAAATAATGAAGAAACATGTGCACTGAAGGTGACCAGAGAAAGAAGAGACTGAAGATTTACTGAAAGAACTGTAAGATACTAATAATATATATTGGCAGCCTAACAAACATTTAACATTATGAGCAATAAGCACAAAAGCAAACAAAAAAAGTAACAATATGAAGAAATACTATTTCTCTATATAAAGTGTGTTGGGATCAGAAAAAATTATTTACAAGTCCAACTAATCCGCCAAATCTGGTTGTTTAGCCCACCTGCAGACAGCCCAGGGCAAAGTCAAATTAGATGGACCTCCCCCTAAAGCTGGTAGAGAAAAGGAAGTCATGACTAAGAAAACCTTGAAACAATTAGATAATAACATAGAAACTTTTTCCCTCTAGTGTAGTGAATTTTACAACGAAAAACCTTCCTTTCCCTCCACTATACTGAATTTTACTACGAAAAATCTTCCTTTGCCTATGTGGATTAGATGATATCTTGAATTATTGGTTGTGCCGATACAAAATGAGAGAACAAAGCTAAGAAAGAAGAATGAGCAAAACAAAGTATATATGCACAAGGAGCACTACAGACTGAAGTAGATAATGAAAGACTGAACAAAGTGTGACTGAATATGACTGAAGAAAGAGGAAAACTGGAGACTAAGGACAAAAGAAGTTAAAGAAAGGATGAACAAGAACTAATGCTGAATATGATTGAATAAAGAAGAAAACTGATGACTAATAAAAGAAAAAGTACTAAAATCCTAATCGGAGAAATAAAAAATTTGAATAATAAGAACAGGGATACTGAATATCTGCCAAACCAAGAATAAGTGAATCAAATACTGAAATCTCATAAACTGAAAATAAAAGAATGAAGACTAAGAACATAGACTAATGCAAAATCAGAGAGAACCTACATGGAAAAAATCAAACAAACATTTAGTGGTACAGAGAAAACCTACATGAACAAGGGACCTACCTTCTCATCTCTATCTCAATCCATACGAATAGAATTTGAGAATGAAACCACAGATCTAAACTCCCCCAATCATCGAGCTCCCGCACACAGAACCAACAAGCAACAAAATACATCCTTGATGTAATCATAGAGGAAACCGGGGTGGAGATCAACCTCTTATGCCGGTGCCGACAGTTCCCTCACTCCATGTCACATCTCTCTCCACCGCTCTAACAAGGGGGGCATGGATATCAAACTTCAAGGAACCAGAAGAAGTACCGGCGATGAGGTCCGACTTGAGGTGCCCAGCCCATAGGCTGGCGCCCACTCCAGGAACGGGAAGAAGTATCGAAGCGCCGCCGCCACGTGCGGTCTGGCAGCTCGCTCACGCACCGGCACCGCCACGTGGAATGGGTCACCTGGGAAGGTCTCCTTGAGGTACCACCAGAAATCCACCAACGGCCGCGCCTTACCATGAACATCAGAAAATGGTAAGTAATGAAGAAATGTCCATGACCAAAAAGCCAGGACATAAATTGAACATTCGGAAAAATGAATGAGACGCAAATCATTTTGTGGTTTGAGTGCTGCTCATTGTACATGAGTGACTTGGTTGAAGTGAAGAAAAAGAAAAATACCTTTTGGTTTTGGTTGAGCTTTCCTGCAAGTGCTAGCAATAGGGTTTTTTGCCACAACCTGGGGCTCAAAGAAGAAGAGTCATCCATTTATGTATGCGCACGAAACAAATGCAGAAGAAAATCTCAGAGATCTTCGTGCTCACCCAAATAAGATTGCAGAAGAAAATGTATCATGAAACATTCTAAATTGCAAAAAATAGGAAACTAAAATACTTGAAAACTTGGAGGGTTCTACATGAGTACACCTCAAACAAACCCCTCCATCACTATCAGCATTGTAGAATATATTGCAAGCCTGTTAAACGAACAAATAAGCAGGCTAACAATGTAAAATATTTGATGGCGATGAATGTCAGGATGAGCGAAGGTGGACCAAAAAAAGATAAGAAACTGATGTATTGAGTTAGAGGAAATTTGCAACAATGGATGACAGGAATTCAAACATATCAAGGGCATTTATTTACATTCAGATGTCAATTTTTAAAAAGAGTCAGCTCCCGAAATATAAACCAGACATTTAAATTCAGTATCTTTTGAATTCATGAATTTGTTTTGGGTATCAAGAAGAGTGGAATCAAATCTTCAAAACACAAGAAGTACGACAAATAATCAACAATGATTCACAGCAAAATTGCACAGTATCCTCACCTGCTACTGGTACCTCCCCTCTACATCACCACCCGGGGCAACTGCCGCCACCACTTCCGCCGTGGCCATCTTTTGGATCTCGTCGCCGATGGCTAAACCCCTGAGCAGGATCCTGGATAACATATGCGGCGTCACCGCCGCCAGCTCGTGCTTGACTGGGACAAGGTGTCCTCACAGGTGCTTCCACCCCAATCCTCACCCTGCATGCACAGAATGAAAATGACAAGACGAGCGCATCATGAATTAAGCAACTATAAATGTAACCTACACTGATATTAGTGTCCTAATATTTGACCACATATCCCAACTGAATCTGTAAGGTACCCTACAAAATCAGGAACACACGCATATACATGCAAATTCCTCTGGTTTATCTGTAACATGCTATAACTTCTTATACTCTGCTTCATGTGTCAATTGGCAGAATGTTCGCTAAATCACTGATTTTTAAAGATGCAAGTACATCTGAGCCATTTAGTAGTATCAGCTATAACTACATATCATAACACTAAATGCAGAATCATCTAGATCTCAAGGTGCAGTACTTGTTTAAGATATCTTTTCTTATCAGTGCCTGCAATGTTTATGCCTACACTAATAAGTCCAGTTTTCAGTCACATTGAGCATGTAACACTCCAAATCGACATACCTTTTGATCCAGCCTGGAGCTTTAGGATCCATTGCGCCTACCGACTGCTTGGAGGCTGGCAGCAAGACCTCCATCCCAGCATCGGCCACGCCCTCCGCCGCACAGATCTGGCCATCCACGCTTAACACCGGCACCTCAGGTTGCTGCTCAGCAGCCGTCGTCGCTGCTACTCCTGCATCAGGATGTCACTGTCGTTCACATCCTCTAGGAGCGTGAATCTGGCAATCGGTATGAGCAAACACGGGATTGATCACTGTTGAGGGGTCTTACAGTGCAGCAGTGGCGTGGCACGTCAATCATTCCAACCAAATAGTTTTTAAGAAGACAAAAGGCCTCATGCCTGGCTAATAACCCTGTCATAGCATTCCAACTGGATATGTGTGACTGTAAACAAGTAAATATTGTTCAATTGTTCAAGAGATCAAACAAATCAACAACACCTCTGTAATGATAAAAGTATAAACTTGCAATTTAACATGAGACTATAGTTGACTCGCGTTGATAAGAAACCAAGAAGACCTTGGCATGAGAGAACAATAAAATGCTGCTGCTTTGATAAGGAATAGTGACACAGATAACTGAACGACTGAACCCAAGAACCTTCTAAAGTCCTTTTAAAAAGCAAGTAATTCCAGAAAATGATAACCGAGGAATTAATACAAATAAAATGAGATCGTTTTTGTCATCTTTCTAATTTGCTGGTCTCAGCAGCTAAAGGTCCATCCTAGATATTGCATTATATAACCACATGAGTAATTGCAATTGCCTTGACCAGGAGAAAGAGAATATATAAGCTTGTCGGTTCATGGCAGCCATGAGCTTCACATCATCCTAAAACTCTACAATATCACATCATGCTTGGTGAAAATAATATGCTAAAATATTCAGTTTGGAAATCACAACACTTCGAATGGACAGAAGAATTATTGTTAGATAGTAAGGTCCCGTTCGGCAAACCACTGCTCCTTGAAATACCAGGATCTGCGGAGCTACTGTTTGCTCGCTCCAACATTTTAAGCTACTGCTTCGTCCGCTCCGGGAGCAGAGTCGTGGAGCCGGAGGGACTCCGAACAGGCCTTAAGCCTAAATTTATTCTGTTTTTGGAAGGGAACAGAGAATAGGGAAATGTACAGTGCTTGGTAGATGCAGTTTGATAGGAAACAAGTACGTACTGCTCTTAATACTTACTTAAACAACAGTACAGACAACGTCATAGGAAATCAGTTATGCAAAAAAGAAAATGGCCAAATCTATATAGCCTGTTCGTAGTTTCATTCTTGTTAATTGCAGACGCATGGCAGGTTGTACAAGACATTCTCTTAGAATTAGATTTACTTTCAAGTGTCTTGTTGTAGTCAATTATCACAAATACATACTATGTAAAAACCTAGCTAGATCCAAATCTCCAGGACAGCAAGGTACCAACATAACAAGACTAACCCAAAATTTATTTGGAACCTAGCTAGACCTGAGAATCTACTCCACGAGAAGAAACCAACAACCTATTTACAAAAACCTAGCCAGTACTTGACTCCTCTCCTGAAACGGGAAGGGAGAGAGGCCACCAAATGGTACAGGAACATAACAGGAGAAGAAGCTCACCAGACTGTGGCGGGCGTGGTCGCTGGAAGCAGAGGCGGAGCGAGCACAGTTGATGCGAAGACCAACTTCGGGAATGAGGGGGCCATCTTCTTCCTCCCCCGTGGCCTCCATGTCCTCCTCTTCTTCCTCCCCCATGACCTCTTCTCCGTCCTCCCCCACGACCTACACTCTAGGGTTATCTGTGCGGGCGCAAGCGGGGGCGTAGAGCTGCGACTAGGGCGGGAAATCGGTAGAGTGGGGCGAGGTGGAGTCCCGTCTATTGATGGCGGCGCCGGAGACGGCCATGCCCAGGAGGAATCGGCGGTGGCGGTGAAGGCGGCGGCGGCGGTGTATTGTGGAGAGAGAGACAGGAAAGCGAGAGGAGAAAGGGGATCGAGCGAGCTGTGCGGGAGCATGAACCTTGTTTTTCTTTTTGTCTTCTTGTGACGACGTGGCTAGCGCGAGAGTGCGCCCTTTGCGCCACCGTTAATGGGTTGTATGTTGAACCTCAATGGAATATGACAACAGTTGGAGCACCATCTCCGTCACCCCTCAAAAAAAAAGGAGGCTTCGTGCACGCCCCGTGCCGCAATAGCCCTTACTCGTGCAAAAGGCGGCACACGACCATTGCGGATGCCAACTAATAGCAATTTTATCTCTATAGTTTTTAGCCATTGCCCTCGGGAAGCCAATATGGCGGCGGATCTGCTAGCTAAGAACTCGGAGGTGTCTCGAACAATTGTTTGAAAATCAAAGCCCCCGGGTTTCTTAGTGGATGTTTTAACAAACGATGTATCTTTATTCTCACATGAAATATAAACCGCCATGATGGCATTTTCCTAAAAAAAACTAATAGCAATGGTCTAGTAACAAACGACTGAATGGCAGGACAAAATACAAGGGATCGGTTGATGTATTTGCATGTTTTTTTTTTGCACAATGCATAAAGAAATATTTGCTTGTTTGTGTAAATTTTGCACATTGCTCTGTTCATGGGTGCAACTGAGCGACACAAACCAATTCGGACATGGAAAGAAACAATGGATTCCTGTCTCAGATGAAACGACACATCCCTGCGGCACACTGAATTTTAGGCAGCGGGGCTTTCAGTCGATTAATCCGTTCGTCACTATCCTTCCAGTGATGCGGCAACCTCTTTCTCATCTTCAAAGTAGTCTTTCCTGCAAAGAAAATCGACACAAACTGTGGCATCTTACTTTTCTGAGACATGAAGCAGCAAATGGGAAAACACGAATCAACTTCGTGACAAACCTTATTTTACGGGAAAGCTGATACAAGCCTGTGCCGGCCATTGCAACGTTTACACTGAAAAGGTTCCAGTTTTTCTGGAAGATTATAACATTACCAAGGATGAGATAAGCAACGTTATAATGGAAAGCACCACAGAATAAGAACAATGGGTGCTCCAACAGAAATAAAGATCTTATATGTCTCAATGCCGCCCATTGCTGTTCAGGAACACTTTCAGAGCAAGGTCAATAAGAAATCAATATGATAGTTAATAACAAGGAGAGTGATTGTTCCTTACTGAGGTCTGGGGTTCAAGGGTACTCAAAAAATGAAAGGAGAAGGCTTAGGAATATTAAATATTCAACAAGAAGCTGAGCATCAACAGCCAGTCCAGGGAGTACTTAAAAAGGTATCATATCAGAAGATCCATGCAACAAACAATATCTTTTTAGCACGAAATGTTACAGATTAAATGTACTGAACAAGTATCAATGGCTTACCGGTGTAATGACCATGCTGTAGCGTGACCAGATGATTCCAGTGCAAGCAACAGCTGCACGCGATACAACAGAAGTAGCATGTGAGAAGTACACAAGGATTGCGTAGTAAACAAGTGGGCATGTTGTCTGGAACACAAGTGCAGAATTGCCTGGCATGGACATACCAACTTGCTGAGGATAGGATATCTTTTCCGGTGGCTTGGCGAAATCGGCAATGTTCGCAATGCTGATACCCCATTTAAATGTTGGAGCCCAAAAATGAACTGCAATGTAGGTATATTGTCTCAGTATCTTAGGTGCAATAACTTGTTAAATGCACTATCCAATAGATTTCCATTACATACATGGTTAAATGCACCATCCAGCAGATTTCGATTACATTTTAGTGCAAAACCACAAAATTTGGCATTTGACATGGTCCATGATTCACAATACTGACCAATAACACATTTTCCACGATGCAAACTAGTGTAATGCTAAGTTGAGTATCGCATAGCCAATAATGCAGCTCAAGCATGGGAAGACCTTACATAAAGTTGGTAAAAGCTGGTGAAGAAGCAGGAGACCATCTAACTCTCTAAGGAGAAGATGTTGTCTCGGGGCGTGAGAAAACATCAGTATTTACCACTATATCACTTTAATCCCTAACTTATTATCACAAGAACGCAAGATCTTTGCAAGCCTTTTCTTAGTACTCCCTCCGTCCGGAAATACTTGTCCTAAAAATGGATAAAATGGATGAATCTATAACTAAAATAAGTCTAGATACAACCATTTCTAGGACAAGTATTTCCGGAAGGAGGGAGTACGAGTTTACCAGGGGGAAATTCAGATACGAGAGCAAATGAAAAATGTGCAATTGGCAAGAGGATGAACAATTCAGTTCCATGGTGAGCTAAAGGACATCGACTATGTACTCTTTATGTGCCCCATCGCTAAGTTTGTTTGGAGCTGTATGAGAGATACATTCGTTTGGCAGGGAGTTCCCCACTCCCTATTGTACTTTGTGAGGGACATTTTCAAATCAAGTATGTTGATAAAATATCTGGCCATAGCCACTATGGCTAATCAGAACAGAACAGAAGAAGTTCTTGGCTAACTCGCTGATGCATTATAATACATATTTTTACTCCCACGCAGTGCAGCAATGTAGATGTCTACTCAGCGAAAGTAAGCAGAAGGTGGAACTGGCTAGTACCAGAATCAAATGGGTCATCAGCGAATTGCACCATGAAGCGCAGTGGTTGTCTGCAGGAGGGGTCTGAAAAATTGCCGTTTCTAGGTTTTTTTTCAGGTTTTATCTGTGATGTCATTAATCTGTCTTAAATTTGTATTCTCGTTCACTTTTTTTCTCCTAGTCCTTTTTGAATACAAGGAAAGTTGTCATCCCAGTCCCATATACTCCCTCCGTCCCAAAATAAGTGACTCACCTTTGTACTAGCTTTAGTACAAAGTTAGTACAAAGTTCAGTCACTTATTTTGGGACGGAGGGAGTACTAAAAAGCAGAGTAACATATAGTTCTTCTGGGTTTACGGGGTGCCACAAACCTGGAAAACCCAACACAAATCAAATTGCACATGAGCACAAGCTAAAAGGAGAAAGAAAAAACAAAAAGTCCAATGACAGGCAGAATAAGCCAACACTGGCCTTTATAACAACCAATGCAGAACCAGAACATGATCAAAGACAACTGTTCAAAGCTGGCTACCGGGTTGCTACTTTTCTGTTACTGTTTTTAACTGAACAAATAATTCCCCAGCATCCCTCTCCTCCTAAATTCTAGTCTGGCAATCGGCTATCACTCCTAAGCAATGCTGGTAAGTATCCCTCTGTATAAAAAGAACATGTGCAAGCTATCCTGATGTCAATAAAAATCATTAAAGAGAGTCTTGGTGTGTACAATATCTAAAATAAAGCTGGCAATTGACAACCAAAACAGAATTAACAACTAGAAACTTAAGGGCGGGTATGAATATCACTAACTGGTTTTGGGGCCAGCAGGATGGTTCCAAAAAGCTTGAAGCTTTGAAGAAGCCATTGAAACTATAACAGGCCTTCCTGTTTTTCTGCACGACCTGTTTTCACTCACTTAATTGCTGTCCCGTGCTCCTACAAGCAGACATAAAAGTGTATCTGTAAATCGTCCATAATCAGCACAATACAATAGTAAATCAGTCAGAATCCTGTGCAGCAGTTTGGATATTGCCAGGGTAATTTTTTTTTTACTCAAGGACTGAAGTTCATGCAATATTAAAGAACCAAAAATGAGCCCACTGCAAAAACATGATAGCCAATAATCTGCACCAACAATGGACACAGCCAATAAACTCTCTCCATACATACATTACATAGTTAAACCAAAATATAGTGATTTGCGCCATTGACTATAACAGAAACTTGATAACTACTCCCTCTGTAAACTAATATAAGAGCGTTTAGATCACTAAAGTAGTGATCTAAATGCTCTTATATTAGTTTACGGAGGGAGTAATAGGCTATGTAAGGGCAAGTTTGCTTCCGCAGAAAAAAAAAGTAGAGACGTATTTGGCCCTGCTCCGACTCATAAGTTGAGCTGCTACCAAACTAGAACTGGAGCCAGCTGAGGAACTGTTAGTTTGCTAAGTTGGCTTTTAAATTAGGAAGAAACAATGTGAATTCTCCTTACGCTCCTTGAGTTAGGACTTAATTGTACTTATCACTAAACTTTAATTGGTATCTTGCACTGTATGATGAGAGTTTCCTCTACCAACAAAATATGTGGCATCCTAATAATAATATGAATGTTCATACCATACACCGAGTCACAACTTTCAACGGAAGAGAGTAACTTACGCCATATGAATCTCAGGAATGAAAACAAAAGACAATGGTATTCAATACTGAGTACACAACAGTATGCCAAATTGAAGAACATGTCCAAAGATGAATAGCATTCATAAAATATGCTTTGAATGTCATACAGAATTCTATCTTCTCAATCAATAATTCCTTCTACAAGAACATTGAACTAACATAGAAATCCGTTTGATAGATTCAGAATGCCCACTACCAACATTATGAATGTTCTCTAAATAGAACAATCGTGGACAGAACTACATCCAACTCGCCAAACATATAAAAAAAAGACGGTGAAATTATCGTCTCTACTTCACAGTATTGTCCACTCTCTGTCAAAATAAGCATCCTGTGCATATGAACACATGATACAATTATCGCGCCGAGGATGCAGAAAGCCGAGGAGGGTCCAGGCCGGTGGCTGCAGAATCAGGGCTAGGGGGAAGGGAACCTTGACGGACCAGGAGAGAGCGCCCTTGAGGTCGCCGGTGGTCCGCACTGGGCCGGAGTCCTTGTCGCCGTTCCGGACTTCTCGTACATCCTCTCTCCTTTGCTTCGATCCTATTCGATCCAGGCGAAGGCTAATGGGTACAGCCGTACAGGAGCAAGGGAACGAAGAGGGTATATCGATCGTTCCTTCGAAATCCATGGTCAAACTTAAATCGTGGTCGTGGGTCGCATCTCCCCCAAGACCAAGAGAACCATCAGATTAGCTACATATCCCTGTTGAGTGTAGACAGCAGGAGGAGGGTTAGAGATCGGTCACCTGAGACGGCCGCCGCCGGTCGCCGGAGCCGAAGAAGCCGATGAAAAGAGGGGATGGGGTGGTAGATATGATTCAGGTGAGGTGTCTCTTTCAAGTTGCGCAGGTCAGACGAGAAGGCCTGCGCTGGACTCTGAGGCGAGCGCCCTGGCGATAGACTCCAGTGGCGGCTTTGGGCCACAGTGGACATTTTTTCATTTCGCCGCAATTGGGCCACCGCTCATGGGCCGGCCCACTCAACGGGCGCAGTTAGCTCGGTTTTCCTGTTGTTCGCATGGTTCTTGTTCCCTCGTTCCTCGGTTCCAGTCGACCGTTGGGTTCTAAAAAAAATTCACAAATTCTGAAAAAAAATCGTGATTTTAAAGAAAGTTCGTGAAAATGAAAAAGGTTACAATTTTAAAAGGCGCCAAATAGGATTCGGTTTATAGCTCACATTGATAATAGGTGTGTGCACAATGTCTAAGGTTGGTCTCTATAAGTACGTACATGGACTTCTTTCAAAAAAAGAAGGCGGACAATATGCGTGAGCGGGGTGAAGGCTTTATCATATTGGCCACCTCGATCACAGTTGGATGACGTGCGAGACAGTCGTCCGATCTTCACTCGTGCCAGCGCGGCCATTTTGCAACATTGAGCATGGTGCCCTCTGGGCTTTTGCAACACGAGTCTTGTTACACTCCGTCAAACCGTTATTTGTTATTGCAACATGGCCTATATTGAGACCTAAACATACTCACGTTACAACACGAGATGCATTGACATCGAAACAAACGTAGTGTTGCAACCGCAACAAGCACCACGCTGCCTCCACAACATGGGTTCACGACCTAAACATACTCACGTTACAACACGAGATGCATTGACATCAAAACAAACGTAATGTTGCAACCGCAACAAGCACCAACGTATCTATAATTTTTTATTGTTCCATGTTGTTATATTATTAATCTTGGATGTTTTATAATCATTTTGTAGTCATTTTATACCATTTTTTGGTACTAACCTATTGACATAGTGCCAAGTGCCAGTTGCTGTTTTCTGCATGTTTTTTACATCGCAGGAAATCAATACCAAACGGAGTCCAAACGCAACGAAACTTTTTGGAGATTTTTTTTGGACCAGAAGACATCCACTGGGCCGGAGAAGCACCTAGGGGGTGCTCCGAGGGGAGCACAACCCACCAGGGCACGCCAGGAGGCCCAGGCGTGCCCTGGTGGGTTGTGCCCACCTCGGGTGCCCCCCGGACCGCCTCTTTGCTCTATAAATACCCCAATATTCCAGAAACCCTAGGGGAGTCGACGAAAATCAATTCTAGCCGCTGCAGAGTCTAGAACCACCAGATCCAATCTAGACACCATCACAGAGGGGTTCACCCCTTCCATTGGTGCCTCTCCGATGATGCGTGAGTAGTTCTTTGTAGACCTTCGGGTCCGTAGTTAGTAGCTAGATGGCTTCCTCTCTCTCGTTTGATTCTCAATACAATGATCTCTTGGAGATCCATATGATGTAACTCTTTTTGCGGTGTGTTTGTTGGGATTGGATGAACTTTGAGTTTATGATCAGATCTATCTTTTTATATCCATGAAAGTTCTTTGAGTCTCTTTGATCTCTTATATGCATGATTGCTTATAGCCTCGTATTTCCTCTCTGATATTTGGGTTTTGTTTGGCCAAGTTGATCTATTTATCTTGCAATGGGAAGAGGTGCTTTGTGATGGGTTCGATCTTACGATGCTTGATCCCAGTGACAGAAGGGGAACCGACACGTATGTATCGTTGCTACTAAGGATAAAACGATGGGGTCTATTTCTACATAAATAGATCTTGTCTACATCATGTCAGCGTTCTTATTGCATTACTCCGTTTCTCCATGAACTTAATACACTAGATGCATGCTGGATAGTGATCGATGTGTGGAGTAATAGTAGTAGATGCAGGCAGGAGTCGGAATACTAATCTTGGACGTGATGCCCATATAATGATCATTGCCTGGATATCGTCATGATTATTTGAAGTTCTATCAATTTCCCAACAATAATTTGTTTACCCACCATTTGCTATTTTTCTCGAGAGAAGCCACTAGTGAAACCTACGGCCCCCGGGTCTCTTTCTCATATTATTTGCCTTTGCGATCTATTTTCCTTTGCTTTTATTTTCAGATCTATTAAACCAAAAATATAAAAATACCTTGCTGCAATTTATTCTTATTTATTTTATTTGGCGTTTGATCTATCAATCTACTACAATTTATTCACGTCCATTTGCCTATCTCTAGGCACTGCTAACCGAAAGGGATTGACAACCCCTTTTACACGGCGGGTTGCGAGTATTTGTAATTTGTGTGCAGGTGCTGTTTACGTTGTGTTGCTTGGTTCTCCTACTGGTTCGATAACCTTGGTTTCATCACTGAGGGAAATACCTACCGTTGCTATGCTGCATCATCCCTTCCTCTTTGGGGAAATACCGAGGTAGCTTCAAGCCGCATCAAAAGGAATTTCTGGCGCCGTTGCCGGGGAGGATCTTCAACATATACCAGGTTCCTAATCACAAATCTCATCTCCTCGCAATTTGCATTATTTTCCATTTGCCTCTCGTTTTCCTCTCCCCCACTTCACAAAAAAATTCCGTTTTATTCGCCTTCTTTTTCTTTCGCCGTTTTCTCGTCAGATCTCATGTTTGCTTGTGTTGCCATGTGTCTTCTATTTGCTTGCATCTTCGCTTGCTAAAATCAATTTATATGGATCCTCATCCACTTGCTAATTTTTTCAAGAGATCCAATTATTAAGAACCCATTGCTAGTGAATTGAGTTCACTAGATTATCTTTATGAAGTTTTGCTTGAGATTCATGAATCTGAAAATTGTGATGAAGTGTTAAAAGAAGGAATTTATAAAGTGATTCTTGATAGCTGCTTAGATGAAAAGCATGGTTGCAATGATGTTATTACAAATTCTATTAATATCAATTGTGCTAATAATATGCAAAACCCCAAACTTGGGGATGCTAATATTGCTATGTCCGCTACTTATTGCAATGATCATGATTGGGGTGATAATGATTCTTAGGATCTTGAAAATTTATTTAAACCTCATGATGAATATGTTTGCAATAATATTGAAAGTGGGTTTGGAAGAGTGTCAACTTTAGGTGAAAATAATCCCACATATTTTGAGAGTGTTCAATCTTGTGAAATTTTTGATAAAAGTGGGCTTGGAGAGGTCATGACTTTATTTGATGATAATCCCACTATTTTGGAAGATGTCAACTTTGCATGCATTTCGATCATGAAGAGAATATTTTATGTGATGGTTATATTGTTGAATTTGATTATGACCCCACATGGAATTATTATGAGAGAGGAAAATATGGTTGTAGAAATTTTCATGTTACTAAATTACCTCTCGTTATGTTGAGATTGTCAATGTTTTATTCCTCTCCTTTGCATATGCTAGATATTTTTTATCTTGATAATTTGTTTGCTTATAAAATTCCTATGCATAGGAAATATGTTAGACTTAAATGTGTTTGTCATATGTTTTATTATGCTCTCTTTGCGTTTCAATTATTATCTTTCATGTGAGCATCAATAAAATTATGCCTAACTAGGGGCGAACGGTAGCGCTCGTTGGGAGGTAACCCAACTTCTATCTTCTTGCTTTTTTGGTTTTATTGTTGTTTTCAATAAAATACCCAATTATGCCTCTGATTAGATGCATTTTTTGGGTTTAAATTAGTGTTTGTGCCAAGCAAAGCCTTTAGGATCTTCTTGGGTGATAGTTGTTTGATCTTGCTGAAAAAACAGAAACTTTCGCGCTCGAAAACATATATAATTTTTAACCAGAGCGTGATAAAATACCAATTCTTTTTGAAGAAGATTAATATACAAATTGCCCAGGTTTTCCTAATTTCTCAAGATTTTTGGAGTTTCAGAAGTATTCGAAATATTCAGATTGCTACAGACTGTTCTGTTTTTAATAGATTCTGTTTTCTTTGCGTTGTGTGCTTGTTCTGATGATTCTATGGTTTTCTTTGATGAGTTTTTGCCATAGAAAAGTTGGAATACAGTAGATATAATGCAATAATAAAACATGAATTGGTTTGATACAGTACTTATAGTAGTGATTTGTTTTCTTATACTAACGGATCTCACGAAGGTTTTGTTGGAGTTTTGTGTGATTGAAGTTTTCAATTTTGGGTTATCGTACGATGGATGAAGGAATAAGGAGTAAGAAGAGACTAAGCTTGGGGATGCCCATGGCACCCCAAGTTATTATCCGAAGAGAAGCAAGCAACTAAGCTTGGGGATGCTCCGAGTGGCATCCCCTCTTTCTTCTAACTACCATCGGTATTTTACTTGAAGGTATATTTTTATTCGTCACATACTATTAGTTTTGCTTGGAGCGTCTTGTATGATATGAGTCTTTGCTTGTTTTGTTTTGCTTTTTAAGTCTTGATTCCTTGATAGACACACCTATTTGATAGAGCCAAAATTATGCCATGACTTGTTAAAATTGCTCTCTATGCTTAAATTTTTATGAGCTATGGATTTGCTCTAGTGCTTCACTTATATCTTTTTGAGCACGGTGTGCTTTAGTATTTTTGAAGAATTCTCTCTTGCTTCACTTAGATTTATTTGAGAGTTAGTAAAATTTTCAAGAAATTCTCACTTGCTTCACTTAAACTAATTTGAGAGAAAGAAAGAAATATTATGCTCAAGATCTTCACTTGTATTTGTTTGAGCTTATCAAAAGCAACACATTAAAATTAGTTCCAAAGTGATAGATATCCAAGAAGGATATAATAAAAACTTTCATGAAGATCATTGGACAAAATAAACTTGATTTTTAGTAATAGTTTTGAGATATGATGATGTGATATGTGAGTCATGTTGATGAGTAATTATGCTTTAGTAAGAATATTGGTGTTAAGGTTTGTGATTCCCTATGCAAGCACGAAAGTCAATATTCATGCAATGAAATTATATCCTACTTGTGGTGCATTATTTGGTGTTAATTATGCTTAATGCTCGCTTATGAGATTATTCGTTTCTTGGTTGGTCGCTTCTCAATCTTTTGTTATCCTTCATTTTGCACTAAGTATGATCTCTACTTGTGCATCCAAAAACCTTTAAACCAGTTTTGCCACATGAGTCCACTATATCTACCTATATGCGGTATTCTTTTGCCATTCTAAGCAAATTTGTATGTGCCATCTCTAATTTTCAAAATAAACTTCTCTTTTGTGTGTTCGTACCGCTCGCGGAGTGGTGAGGGGTGGCTAATATTTTCCATGCTAGATGTGTTATTCTCACGATGAGTGTTTATTCACTTGTCATTGCACGAGAGTAAGGCAAAGGTATTAGGGATGCCCAGTCCCGAAATGAAAAATGAATTTACTTTATGTTGTCAAATAATAAATTCCTTGGAAGTGTTGGTATGGAAGGCAACCGTGGATACGACTAGCCATGGAAAGTGAAAGTATGGTGGAAAAATGAATAAACTTTATTTTCTGTTTGGGAACCGCCTATGATATATCTAGCATGGAAAGTGTTGGGAACTCTAAGTCATTTTCGTTGGTGGGAAAGGCACACCTCCCAAAATGTTTTTATCTCTCAATTTTTGCTTTGAGCTCTGGCACCTCTACAAATCCCTACTTCCCTCCGCGAAGGGCCTTTCTTTTACTTTATGCAATTTTTATTTTGAATTTGAGTCTCCATCTTCTCTTATAAAAGCACCAACTAGGAGGCACTATGATCGTACTTGA
Organism: Triticum aestivum; assembly: GCF_018294505.1. Classification (NCBI taxonomy): domain Eukaryota; kingdom Viridiplantae; phylum Streptophyta; class Magnoliopsida; order Poales; family Poaceae; genus Triticum; species Triticum aestivum. The sequence continues at coordinate 181,628,438 of NC_057799.1, forward strand.
GCATTGGGTGTAGCTAATATGCGAGTGTGTTTCATGAATGGATCAATGGTTGAGCATGATGGGCTAGGGATAACTTATTTAGTGTTGATATTTTGAAAGACATGGTTGCTTGTTGATATGCTTGAGTATTTAAGTTATCATGTAAAAACTAGACTATTGCTTTGAACAATATAAAAGTCCAAATTCCATGCTATAAAGAAAAGAATATGAGATGACATGTTAGGCGGCATCCCACATAAAAAATTCTGTTTTTATCACTTACCTACTCGAGGACGAGCAGGAGTTAAGCTTGGGGATGCTGATACGTCTCCAACGTATCTATAATTTTTGATTGTTCCATGCTGTTATATTATCAATCTTGGATGTTTATAATCATTTTATATCATTTTTGGTACTAACCTATTGACATAGTGCCAAGTGCCAGTTGCTGTTTTCTGCATGTTTTTTACATCGCAGGAAATCAATACCAAACGGAGTCCAAACGCAGCGAAACTTTTTGGAGACTTTTTTTGGACCTGAAGACATCCAATGGGCCAGAGAAGCACCTGGGGGGGGTGCTCCGAGGGGAGCACAACCCACCAGGGCACACCAGGAGGCCCAGGCGCGCCCTGGTGGGCTGTGCCCACCTCGGGTGCCCCCCGGACCGCCTCTTTGCACTACAAAAAATACACTTCCGTGATGATACGTGTTTGTCACAGTAGGTCACGTTTTCTGTCATGCATGTACATCCATGACAAATTTATGACATAATCAAGATAGTCATACCTGTGCTGTCATAGAAGTGTTCCATGACATTACCAAAATTATCATCACGGAAGTGTCCACTTCCATGACGATAAATCGCGCGTCGCAGAAGTGCTTTCGTCAAGGGTGACCGACATGTGGCATCCACCGTAACGGAATGCTGTTAAGCTATCGGGTCCGGTTTTGGATCCGATAACCCGTTAACAGCCCCGACCAATGGGGATTTTCCACGTGTAAAATCATCATTGGCTGGAGGAAACACGTGTCGGCTCACCGTTGGGACAGATGTCATCCACTCATTGGACTCAAAGCGCCTATGATACGTCGACACATGGCACGTCCCAACAAAGGCCCATTCTTGTGAAAAGGCCAGCCCGTTTGACTTGGTCAAAAGGTGGCGGGCCGGCCCACGGCAAGCCTGTTAACGACATGTTCACATATAGCCCATTTACAACCCGCTAACCCAGGGCCCGTTTACGGCCTATCCGAATTAGGCCCAGTAGCGTCATCTGGGCCGTCCAATATAATTCCATCCCGTTTTAACTTCCGGCCCATGTATGGCCCATGACGTCTTTCGGCCCATATGAGGCCCTTAGTAACCCTCGGCCCCTTAACGACCCGTGGTAAAACTGGCCCGTAATGAACAGTGTATCACTTTATACCCATTAACGACCCATTATTCCATTGGGCCGTTTCCAGCCCATGTTATCTTTCGGCCTTCTCAGGGCTCATTTATTCTTGGGCTCATTTCCAGCATTCGTTTACTTACGACCCATTACTGTCATTTTCTGCTTGTGGGCCAAATTCAGTCCGTGGTTATAGCTGGCCCGTTTGTGGCCCATTAATACGTTGGGCCGTTTCGATGGCGTCATCAAATACGGCCGATTAACAACGGCCCGTTATGGTCGGCCCAAGAACGGACGATTTCAACTCTAGCCCATTTACGGCCATAATGTGGTCTGTTATTGGCCCATGTTTGGTCAACCGATCATACGGCCCGTAGAAGGCCCATTGATGATACGACCCGTAGAAGGCCCATTGTGTTTACGGCTCGTATAAGGCCCCTTGTTTCTACGCCCCGTAGAAGGCCCATTGTTTCTACGGCCCTTAGAAGGCCCATTGTTTCTACGACCCGTAGGAGGCCCATGTTAACTATAGTAAATATGTAGCCCATGGTTAATGTGGCCTAGTTTTAAAAAAATAGGTTATTGCGGCCACTAGCAAACTGCGGAAAAAGAACTGCACTGACTTCAAGAAAACAAATAAACAAGACAATAAGGAAATAAATAAGCAAGCAACTTACGCTAGGCTATCACGGCTATTACACATATTACGTCCACTGGGCATCAAAGTTCGCCACCAGTGCAAATATAGGGAACACCCTACACTATACAAAAATGGCTTGTTGTTTCCTTCAGCCGGTGCTGCACGTTAAGAACAAATTTTGTATCGCACCAAAACAAATTACAACTATAAAAAAGGAAGGTTGGCATAAAAGTTAACAGTCTAGCAGATAAATGCACCACCAGAAGTTCAGAAGCTCAGTTCATTTGACCTGACTGTTACATTTTCATGCTGTATTGTCCAATGGAGCACCATAACCTTCGCCTTCAGTTCTCCTAGGCTCCTGAACAACATAGAAAATGTCTGATAGTCTGGTTTCAAAACCATGCATATCTTGACAACATCGAACAATGTCTCTCCTTGTTTCACAAAGGATCTCTGTTAGGGAATGGACTTGTGTCTGGAGCGCAGATACAACATTGTTTTGAGCCTGCATATCTTTATCATGAGGCAGTTTGGACGAGATTGCCTTAACAAGCAACCTAGTATTACGCAGGAACATGCTTTTGGCACTGTTAGTGGTCAAGTACTGACCCACTGCAGCAAGAGCTGACATTGCGGTTATAGTTGCCTCGCCACCTTCAGAAGGTGGCGGTTCCACCATTTTTTCCATAGCTCACTAAAAAGTTGAGGTTTTACATTAGTAGTACCAGAACAGAAGATATTAAGGAGGCAGCAAAACCAAACAAAATAGCTTTGGTCTATATACAGAACTTATTCTGGTGAACCCATGTAAAATATTAGTTGTATTTTATTGCAAAGTACATAATAAAACCAGGTTCCAAACATATGACCATGTACCATCGCTAATGTATTGTCTATTTCTTCACATTGTATTGAGGGCTAAGGATAAAGAGACGAAGTTTATAATACAGTAAGCATAGTATGACATCATTCATATCACAAAACAACTGAGAACAGACAAACAGGCAATTGTAACATTGTGTGGGCAAGTTCGGCACGGAACTAGATTACAGGTCAAGATCAAAGGAACATCACTCCTCTCTTTTAAACCTTGTAAGATGCAATGATACGCTAAGACAATTGTGTATAAAATTGAAAAGAGTAATAGACATTGGCTGCAAACCATGCAGTTCAAGGCCCAAGTCAGAGTAAGTAGTAGTTAAAAGGCATGAGGATTAAGGACTTACAACAGCGGCTTTGACTGGTGTAGTCATGCCCTTCTTCTTGCTGGTGTGACAGTCCTTGAAGATTTCCACAACATTTGGTTCAAGTACTTTTTGGTCCTTGCGGGCTTTCCTCTACATTTGGAACAAGTCAATATAGATCTAATAATATGGTACAGCGAAAAGAGTGAAACAACAGCTAATTACAAAGAGCCTCGCAGTGTGCAATATAGCTACGAGATCCTGTCGTCTGTTGGAATTTCACTTTGGGCTTGTTCTTTGAACAGTTCACCTACAATAAGATAGATTTGTGTGGCACATGCGTAAATAGGACTTCAACATGTGATCTGATCACATATATATAATGTACCTGATACTTCGGATCGGATCAGTGTTTAACGAGGCCTCTCCAGTCTTCATCAGATATATTTTCCACTGGAGATGTTTGGGCAAGTTCACTGTTAGCCTTGCCTTCAAAGTGAGTTTTCCTCATGTTATACCGATACTGTCGCAGAGCAGACTTGAAAACATGGGTGCAAGCTTGTCTGGTTGCATCATCTTGGCTATCCAACTTGAACCTCATCTGTTGAAAATTATGGGAGTCCATTATCAGCAACCTAGAAAGTATTGTACAGAGCAAGACGATATTGCTAGTTTCCATACATAACCATACTTACAGATAAATTGTCGAGGAAGGTGTTGAACTGGGTTTCGTCTTTGTCATTCCTGTACTGAATCCATGTTGGGAGGATACGTACATGACACCTAACAGCAATCGCTGCCTCTGATACTAACTTGGCTGACTCTGTAGCATCACGTGGCCTTTTTAAACCTGCCTCAAAACGGATCTCCATTCTTCCTCCTCTAGATTTAGTTAACCTGTCGAGCATTATCCCTGATGTTTGTTTCCTCTTGCGCCTAGGTGCTAGTCCAACAACAAACATAGGAAGTGTTAGTGTACATCAAACTGTGAGACTATATATAAAGAAGCATGCAACTGTAACTTGACTTCAGCAACTACCTTCTTGCTGTTGAAGCTCACAAAGTTCTTCTGATCTTGCCAACTCATCTTGTGTCAAGAGTGCTTCGGAAGTAGTGTCAGGTGGCAAGGGAGCTTGGGAACGTGCTGCTAGCTGAGTTGACCAACGAGTAAATCGTGCAGCTGGTGGTACTATGGAAGGTGTTGCAACAACTAGGGTTGTCTCTGCTTGTTTGGTGGCAGCTATTTGTTTCTTTTTGGCTTGTTCTGCAGCTCGTGTAGCACGGGATACCCTGTCGGTATAATTTTCCGCTGGACTTTGAACTTCTATTGCACCATCAGTACCAGCAGAATCTGCAGGATTCTTCCGCTTCCCTTTCCCCGTCATTCTGTCTTGCTTCCTCTTTCTCCGTGCCATGTTAAGTCAAGCCGACAAGAAAAATGAATAACAATTTAGTTCTTCAGAACAAATTGATGCGTGATACAGACGAACTGAACTTTGATGTTAGACAACCACATGATAGGAGGATGTAATATGTAAGAAAAATAGGACGGCATGAGATAACCAGAACTATGATGTGTAAACTAAGCAGAAGACATTTCACTAAATTAGAAGCAATGCAATGGAAGGTAGACACCATATGAAAGATGCTACAAATATCACTCTGCCAAGTTAACAGTGTCTCATCATAAATGACGTTTAAACAAATGTGAAGCAGTACAAGAAATAAATCATATGCAAGATGCAAACAACATCACACTATCAAGTTAAAGGTCTCTCATCATTAGTGCCATTGCATATTCACAGCATTGCATATTCACAGCTTATGATGTGTAAACTAAGGAGAAGGCATTTCAACAAATTAGAAGCAATGAAATCTAGACACCATATGAAAGATGCAACGAATACCACTCTACCAAGTTAAATCTGTCTCGTGATAAGTGCCATTTCAACAAATTAGTAGTACAAGCTAGAAAATAATGCGAGATGTAACCTATATCACACTCCGAAGTCAAACGTGTCTTATGATAAGTGATTGTTGCAGGCTAAACAACAGTAGTAATTTGATGTAAGAACATGGTGTGATAGACAGATATTGTATGTTCTAGAAACAAGAACACGTGTCTTATTCAAGTATAATGTGTAAAGTAAGCATATGGAATTCAACAAAATTAGAAGCAATACAAGCTAGACATCACACATAACGTGCAACCACATATAATAGTGCCAAGTTAGAGGGATCACCGGTGATGGTGCACTAGGGGAGATGTGCTCATCATAAACACAGCTACGTTGAGTGTCTATGCATGTGTTGTCTTGGAAATCATCTTGGGGGGATGGAGGGGTAGAAACTGTAGAGGCCCTCCGTTTGAAAGGAGCACCTTTATCCGCTGCCTTGCTAACTTCCTTCCGCTTGATTGATTTTGAATTGTCAAGTAAAACCGACAAGAAAAAGCAATAAAATTCTCTCTTCAGAACTCATTCATGCATGATACTGACAATCACTACTTTGATGTAAGGCAAACACATGATACCAGGATGGAATATGTACGAAAAACAGGACGGCATGGCATGTTCACAACTGTTTGTGTAAACTAAGCAGAAACCATTCCAACAAATAAGAAGCAATGCAAGCTAGACACCACATGAAAGATGCAACCAATATGACTCTGCCAAGTTAAAAGCGTCCCATCATAATGGAATTTCAACAAATTAGAAGCAGCGCATGCTATAAATCATATGAAAGATGCAACTAATATCACACTGCATATACTAAAGGTATCTCGTCATATTGATTGATGCGGGATAAAAAAACAATAGTTTTATGTAAGGACATGCTTAATAGACAGATGTACTATGTACTAAATATAGGAAGGCATGTCACATTAACAGGTATAATGTATAATCTAAGCAGAATAGCACATGCAGTTTAACCAGATTGGAAGAATTACAATCTAGACACCATATGCAACATGCAACCACATATCACACTGCCAAGTTAGAGCAAGCACCTGCGATGCTAGTGTAGGGGAAATGCGGTAATCAACTACAGAGCTACGTTCACTATCTTCATCTAGCCTTGCTGTTTCTTGAGAATCATGTCGGAGGCTGACACTGCATTCTTTAAATGAGGAGTAGTCCACTTGCCTGACTGCCTCAACATAAGTGATTGATGAGGGATACACAAGAACATTAGTTTGATGTAAGAACATGGTTAATATACAGATGTACTAGTATGCAACAAAACAGAAAGGAATGTCATATTCAAAGGTATAATGTGTAAGCTAAGCAGATGCAATTTAACCAAATTGGAAGCAATACAAGCTAGACATCCGGCTGGAGTGGTGAGCATGATCATCTAGGACCTGAGAGCCTGGTGGGAGGCGGGCTGCTTCGCCACCATCACGGCTTTTTAGTTGGCTTCCAGGTGATGCCTGTCTTTGCTGGGCTTGTCACTGGCTCGGCCAGTGCCCTGACTAGCTATTTGTCTTCTGGTGCTCACGGGATGGTGGTTCATGTAAAAAATATCTTTCCTTATCTTAATAAAGACCGACTTCGGCCTTTCGAATACAAGATAGACACCATATGGAACATGCAACCACATATGACACCACGAAGTTAAAGCAAGCACTTGGGATGGTGGTTCATTGCGAGCGAGGTCATCAACTCCAGAGCTATGTTTACCGTCTCCATCTGCTGACACTGCACCCTTTATAGCGCTGTAACGTGCCGTGCTTACCCGCGTAGAAAGCTGGAGCAACCTCTCTCTTTTCTTTTCTGCTTCTCTCGAGGCAGACTCTGAAATACCCTTGCATAAAAACACAATAGTGAGAGTATGGGTGAAGTGTGTGTAGAACTAGTGCACTGTAAAAGTAGCAGATAGCAGGTGGCTGAAAAATAAATGACAGGAGACATATGATAGCTCTACAACATTGCATGGAAAACAAAATTAGATTCTACTCTGTATAATTTTGTAATATATGAGCACAGGAAATGCAGGTACTCCTCCGGCACACCACCACATGTGGTCATATCAAGATAACAGTCGACTGAAAATAAACAGGTCAGTCATTTTTTTAATGAACCGTCCTATCTATAAGGAACGGGCAGATGGCCTTCGTCTACCTCCCGCCAGTCACTGTTGACGATCTTTCTTGAACCGCCAGCGACCACCGGCCCAGACCCCTGCCTCCGCCGCCCCGCCCTCCCCTCGACCTCACACCACCGCCATGCTTGGCAGCGCCCCCATGCCATCCCTTTAATCTCGACCGACCTCCAGATCGGGCGCCATTAGCTCTAGGCCCCACACGCCCCTAAGATAAATACCGAGGGCTGCTTCCCCAGTGTAATAGGCGGACTAGCGCTTGTTACGCCGAGGAATGCTCCCGTTAATTGGGAATCAACTGACCAGGAACTGAAATTCAGGGGGCGACGGACCTCTAGCTAAGGTGAAATAGTATATGAGGAGAAACCTTGTGCATCGCGAGTTACTAGGAACATCTAGTATCAAGAAGAAGCGGTCAACTAGTGTCTTCTGTGGGATGAATACCGTGCAAGCAGACACGTAAGATTTGCACGGATAAGGGAAGAGGAGTACCCTTATCGATTGCCAGTGTGGCCTCCTCCATATGTCGCGGCGATCTTCTTTTTTCTCCCGGGGGAACCGATGTTTTGGAGAACCGTGTATCCTTGGACAAACCCATGGCCAAATTGTTGACTATGTTGCCGTGGCCGTATATCGGCGGCGGGGAAGCAGATCCGAGGTGGCGAAGGACGGCGTAGCAGGAACAACTCCGGTGCAGTGGAGGGTGGCGAAGTTGGAGCGGCAGCGGTGAGGCACAGGACGGCGTGGTTGAACTGGCTCGGGTACGGATGGCTCGGCCTCGGCTTCAACTGCTAGCCATGGAGGGCGTTATAGTCAGGTTGCAGTGGACGACGACGTCAGGGTATCGGCTCCGGCGTGATGGAGGAGGTGTTGGGGAACGTAGTAATTTCAAAAAAAATCCTACGCACACGCAAGATCATGGTGATGCATAGCAACGAGAGGGGAGAGTGTTGTCCACGTACCCTCGTAGACCGACAGTGGAAGCGTTTATCACAACGCGGTTGATGTAGTCGTACGTCTTCATGATCCGACCGATCAAGCACCGAACGCACGGCACCTCCGAGTTCAGCACACGTTCAGCTCGATGACGTCCCTCGAACTCCGATCCAGCCGAGTGTTGAGGGAGAGTTTCGTCAGCACGACGGCGTGGTGACAATGTTGATGTTCCACCGACGTAGGGCTTCGCCTAAGCTCCGCAACGGTATTATCGAGGTGTAATATGGTGGAGGGGGGCACCGCACACGGCTAAAATATCGTATATCAAGTGTGTTTAGAGGTGCCCCCTGCCCCCGTATATAAAGGAGCAAGGGGCAGGCCGGCTTCCCTAGGCGCGCCAAGGAGAGGGGGGGAGTCCTCCTCCTAGTAGGAGTAGGACTCCCCTTTCCTAGTCCAACTAGGAAAAGAGGGGGGGAAGGAAAGAGAGGGAGAGGGAAAGGGAAAGGGGGCTGCGCCCCCCTCTCCTAGTCCAACTAGGATTCCTCCTGGGAGGGGGCGCGCCACCTCCTGGCTGCTGCCCTCTCTCTCCCCTCTAGGCCCACTAAGGCCCAATACTTCCCCGGGGGGTTCCGGTAACCCTCCGACACTCCGGTTAAATCCGAAACTTCTCCGGAACACTTCCGGTGTCCGAATATAGTCGTCCAATATATCAATCTTTATGTCTCGACCATTTCGAGACTCCTCGTCATGTCCGTAATCACATCCGGGACTCCGAACAACCTTCGGTACATCAAAACATGTAAACTCATAATATAATTGTCATCGTAACTTTAAGCGTGCGGACCCTACGGGTTCGAGAACTATGTAGACATGACCGAGACACCTCTCCGGTCAATAACCAATAGCGGAACCTGGATGCTCATATTGGTTCCTACATATTCTACGAAGATCTTTATCGGTCAGACCGCATAACAACATATGTTGTTCCCTTTGTCATCGGTATGTTACTTGCCCGAGATTCGATCGTCGGTATCTCGATACCTAGTTCAATCTCGTTACCGGCAAGTCTCTTTACTCGTTCCGTAATACATCATCCCGCAACTAACTCATTAGTCACAATGCTTGCAAGGCTTATAGTGATGTGCATTACCGAGTGGGCCGAGAGATACCTCTCCGACAATCGGAGTAACAAATCCTAATCTCGAAATACGCCAACCCAACAAGTACCTTTGGAGACACCTATAGAGCACCTTTATAATCACCCATTTACGTTGTGACGTTTGGTAGCACACAAAGTGTTCCTCCGATAAACGGGAGTTGCATAATCTCATAGTCATAGGAACATGTATAAGTCATGAAGAAAGCAATAGCAACATACTAAACGATCGGGTGCTAAGCTAACGGAATGGGTCATGTCAATCACGTCATTCTCCTAATGAGGTGATCTCGTTAATCAAATGACAACTGATGTCTATGGCTCGGAAACATAACCATCTTTGATTAACGAGCTAGTCAAGTAGAGGCATACTAGTGACACACTGTTTGTCTATGTATTCACACATGTATTATGTTTCCGGTTAATACAATTCTAGCATGAATAATAAACATTTATCATGATATAAGGAAATAAATAATACTTTATTATTGCCTCTAGGGCATATTTCCTTCAGTCTCCCACTTGCACTAGAGTCAATAATCTAGATTACATAGTAATGATTCTTACACCCATGGAGTCTTGGTGCTGATCATGTTTTGCTCGTGGAAGAGACTTAGTCAACGGGTCTGCAACATTCAGATCCGTATGTATCTTGAAAATTTCTATGTCTCCCACATGGACTAAATCTCGGATGGATTTGAAGTGTCTTTTGATGTGCTTGGTTCTCTTGTGAAATCTGGATTCCTTTGCTAAGGCAATTGCACCAGTATTGTCACAAAATATTTTCATTGGTCCCGATGCACTAGGTATGACACCTAGATCGGATATGAACTCCTTCATCCAGACTCCTTCATTTGCTGCTTCCGAAGCAGCTATGTATTCCGCTTCACACGTAGATCCCGCCATGACACTTTGCTTAGAACTGCACCAACTGACAGCTCCACCGTTCAATGTAAATACGTATCCGGTTTGCGATTTAGAATCGTCCGGGTCAGTGTCAAAGCTTGCATCAACGTAACCACTTACGATGAGCTCTTTGTCACCTCCATAAACGAGAAACATATCCTTAGTCCTTTTCAGGTATTTCAGGATGTTCTTGACCGCTGTCCAGTGATCCACTCCTGGATTACTTTGGTACCTCCCTGCTAAACTTATAGCAAGGCACACATCAGGTCTGGTACACAGCATTACATACATGATAGAGCCTATGGCTGAAGCATAGGGAACATCTTTCATCTTCTCTCTATCTTCTGCAGTGGTCGGGCATTGAGTCTTACTCAATCTCACACCTTGTAGTACAGGCAAGAACCCTTTCTTTGCTTGATCCATTTTGAACTTCTTCAAAACTTTGTCAAGGTATGTGCTTTGTGAAAGTCCTATTAAGCGTCTTGATCTATCTCTATAGATCTTAATGCCTAATATATATGCAGCTTCATGGAGGTCTTTCATTGAAAAACTCTTATTCAAGTATCCCTTTATGCTATCCAGAAATTCTATATCATTTCCAATCAACAATATGTCATCCACATATAATATCAGAAATGCTACTGAGCTCCCACTCACTTTCTTGTAAATACAGGCTTCTCCAAAAGTCTGTATAAAACCAAATGCTTTGATCACACTATCAAAGCGTTTATTCCAACTCCGAGAGGCTTGCACCAGTCCATACATGGATCGCTGGAGCTTGCACACTTTGTTAGCTCCCTTTGGATCGACAAAACCTTCCGGTTGCATCATATACAACTCTTCTTCCAGAAATCCATTCAGGAATGCAGTTTTGACATCCATTTGCCAAATTTCATAATCATAAAATGCAACAATAGCTAACATGATTCGGACAGACTTAAGCATCGCTACGGGTGAGAAGGTCTCATCGTAGTCAATCCCTTGAACTTGTCGAAAACCTTTTGCAACAAGTCGAGCTTTATAGAAAGTAACATTACCATCAGCGTCAGTCTTCTTCTTGAAGATCCATTTATTTTCAATGGCTTGCCGACCATCGGGCAAGTCAACCAAAGTCCATACTTTGTTCTCATACATGGATCCCATCTCGGATTTCATGGCTTCAAGCCATTTTGCGGAATCTGGGCTCACCATCGCTTCTTCATAGTTTGTAGGTTCATCATGGTCTAGTAACATGACGTCCAGAACAGGATTACCGTACCACTCTGGTGCGGATCTTGATCTAGTTGACCTACGAGGTTCAGTAATAACTTGATCTGAAGTTTCATGATCATTATCATTAACTTCCTCACTAATTGGTGTAGGTGTCGCAGAAACTGATTTCTGCGATGATTTACTTTCCATTAAGGGAGCAGATACAGTTACCTCATCAAGTTCTACTTTCCTCCCACTCACATCTTTCGAGAGAAACTCCTTCTCTAGAAAGGATCCATTCCTAGCAACGAATATCTTGCCTTTGGATCTGTGATAGAAGGTGTACCCAGCAGTCTCTTTTGGGTATCCTATGAAGACACATTTCTCCGATTTAGGTTCGAGCTTATCAGGTTGAAGTTTCTTCACATAAGCATCGCAACCCCAAACTTTAAGATACGACAACTTTGGTTTCTTGCCAAACCATAGTTCATAAGGCGTCGTCTCAACGGATTTTGATGGTGTCCTATTTAGAGTGAATGCAGCCGTCTCTAAAGCATAACCCCAAAATGATAGCGGTAAATCAGTAAGAGACATCATAGATCGTACCATATCTAATAAAGTGCGATTATGACGTTCGGACACACCATTACGCTGTGGTGTTCCGGGTGGCGTGAGTTGCGAAACTATTCCGCATTGTTTCAAATGTAGGCCAAACTCATAACTCAAATATTCTCCTCCACGATCAGATCGTAGGAATTTTATTTTTTTGTTACGATGATTTTCAACTTCACTCTGAAATTCTTTGAACTTTTCAAATGTTTCAGACTTATGTTTCATTAAGTAGATATACCCATATCTGCTCAAATCATCTGTGAAGGTGAGAAAATAACGATATCCGCCACAAGCCTCAATATTCATCAGACCACATACATCTGTATGTATGATTTCCAACAAATCTGTTGCTCTCTCCATAGTTCCGGAGAACGGTGTTTTGGTCATCTTGCCCATGAGGCACGGTTCGCAAGTACCAAGTGATTCAAAATCAAGTGATTCCAAAATTCCATCAGTATGGAGTTTCTTCATGCGCTTTACACCGATATGACCCAAACGGCAGTGCCACAAATAAGTTGCACTGTCATTATCAACTCTGCATCTTTTGGCTTCGACATTATGAATATGTGTATCACTACTATCGAGATTCATTAAAAATAGACCACTCTTCAAGGGTGCATGACCATAAAAGATATTATTCATATAAATAGAACAACCATTATTCTCTGATTTAAATGAATAACCGTCTCACATTAAACAAGATCCAGATATAATGTTCATGCTCAACGCTGGCACCAAATAACAATTATTTAGGTCTAAAACTAATCCCGAAGGTAGATGTAGAGGTAGCGTGCCGACGGCGATCACATCGACTTTGGAACCATTTCCCACGCGCATCGTCACCTCGTCCTTAGCCAATCTTCGCTTAATCCGTAGCCCCTGTTTCGAGTTGCAAATATTAGCAACAGAACCAGTATCAAATACCCAGGTGCTACTGCGAGTATTAGTAAGGTACACATCAATAACATGTATATCACATATACCTTTGTTAGCCTTGCCATCCTTCTTATCCGCCAAATACTTGGGGCAGTTCCGCTTCCAGTGACCAGTCTGCTTGCAGTAGAAGCACTCAGTTTCAGGCTTAGGTCCAGACTTGGGTTTCTTCTCCTGAACAGCAACTTGCTTGCTATTCTTCTTGAAGTTCCCCTTCTTCTTCCCTTTGCCCTTTTTCTTGAAACTAGTGGTTTTACTGACCATCAACACTTGGTGCTCCTTTTTGATTTCTACCTCCGCTGCCTTTAGAATTGCGAAGAGCTCGGGAATTGTCTTATTCATCCCTTGCATGTTATAGTTCATCACGAAGCTCTTGTAGCTTGGTGGCAGTGATTGAAGAATTCTGTCAATGACGCTATCATCCGGAAGTTGAACTCCCAGTTGAATCAAGTGATTATTATACCCAGACATTCTGAGTATATGCTCACTGACAGAACTATTCTCTTCCATCTTGCAGCTATAGAACTTATTGGAGACCTCATATCTCTCAATCCGGGCATTTGCTTGAAATATTAACTTCAACTCCTGGAACATCTCATATGCTCCATGACGTTCAAAACGTCGTTGAAGACCCGGTTCTAAGCCGTAAAGCATGGCACACTGAACTATTGAGTAGTCATCAGCTTTGCTCTGCCAGACGTTCATAACTTCTGGTGTTGCTCTTGCAGGAGGCCTGGCACCTAGCGGTGCTTCTAGGACGTAATTCTTCTGTGCAGCAATGAGGATAATCCTCAAGTTACGGACCCAGTCCATGTAATTGCTACCATCATCTTTCAACTTAGCTTTCTCAAGGAACGCATTAAATTCAACGGAACAACAGCATGGGCCATTTATCTACAATTAACATAGACAAGCAAGATACTATCAGGTACTAAGTTCATGATAAATTTAAGTTCAATTAATCATATTACTTAAGAACTCCCACTTAGATAGACATCCCTCTAATCATCTAAGTGATTACGTGATCCAAATCAACTAAACCATGTCCGATTAACACGTGAGATGGAGTAGTTTCAATGGTGAACATCACTATGTTGATCATATCTACTATATGATTCACGCTCGACCTTTCGGTCTCTGTGTTCCGAGGCCATATCTATATATGCTAGGCTCGTCAAGTTTAACCTGAGTATTCCGCGTGTGCAACTGTTTTGCACCCGTTGTATTTGAACGTAGAGCCTATCACACCCGATTAACACGTGGTGTCTCAGCACGAAGAACTTTCGCAACGGTGCATACTCAGGGAGAACACTTTATCTTGAAATTTTAGTGAGAGATCATCTTATAATGCTACCGTCAATCAAACAAGATAAGATGCATAAAGGATTAACATCACATGCAATCAATATAAGTGATATGATATGGCCATCATTATCTTGTGCTTGTGATCTCCATCTCCGAAGCACCGTGCTTGTGATCTCCATCTCTGAAGCACCGTCATGATCACCATCGTCACCGGCGCGACACCTTGATCTCCATCGTAGTATCGTTGTCGTCTCGCCAACTTATTGCTTTTACGACTATCGCTACCGCTTAGTGATAAAGTAAAACTATTACATGGCGATTGCATTTCATACAATAAAGCGACAACCATATGGCTCCTGCCAGTTGCCGATAACTCGGTTACAAAACATGATCATCTCATACAACAAATTATATCACATCATGTCTTGACCATATCACATCACAACATGCCCTGCAAAAACAAGTTAGACGTCCTCTATTTTGTTGTTGCAAGTTTTACGTGGCTGCTACGGGCTTAGCAAGAACCGTTCTTACCTACGCATCAAAACCACAACGATAGTTTGTCAAGTTGGTGCTGTTTTAACCTTCGCAAGGACCGGGCGTAGCCACACTCGGTTCAACTAAAGTGAGAGAGACAGACACCCGCCGGTCACCTTTAAGCAACGAGTGCTCGCAACGGTGAAACCAGTCTCGCGTAAGCGTACGCGTAATGTCGGTCCGGGCCGCTTCATCTCACAATACCGCTGAACCAAAGTATGACATGCTGGTAAGCAGTATGACTTATATCGCCCACAGCTCACTTGTGTTCTACTCGTGCATAGCATCAACGCATAAAACCAGGCTCTGATACCACTGTTGGGGAACGTAGTAATTTCAAAAAAATTCCTACGCACATGCAAGATCATGGTGATGCATAGCAACAAGAGGGGAGAGTGTTGTCCACGTACCCTCGTAGACCGACAGCGGAAGCGTTTATCACAACGCGGTTGATGTAGTCGTACGTCTTCACGATCCGACCGATCAAGTACCGAACGCATGGCACCTCCGAGTTCAGCACACGTTCAGCTCGATGACGTCCCTCAAACTCCGATCCAGCCGAGTGTTGAGGGAGAGTTTCGTCAGCACGACGGCGTGGTGACAATGTTGATGTTCCACCGACGCAGGGCTTCGCCTAAGCTCCGCAACGGTATTATCGAGGTGTAATATGGTGGAGGGGGGCACCGCACACGGCTAAAATATCGTATATCAAGTGTGTTTAGAGGTGCCCCCTGCCCCCGTATATAAAGGATCAAGGGGGAGGCCAGATGCACTAGGCGCGCCAAGGAGAGGGGGGAGTCCTCCTCCAAGTAGGAGTAGGACTCCCCTTTCCTAGTCCAACTAGGAAAAGAGGGGGGAAGGAAAGAGAGGGAGAGGGAGAGGGAAAGGGGGCTGCGCCCCCCTCTCCTAGTCCAACTAGGATTCCTCCTGGGAGGGGGCGCGCCACCTCCTGGCTGCTGCCCTCTCTCTCCCCTCTAGGCCCACTAAGGCCCAATACTTCCCCGGGGGGTTCCGGTAACCCTCCGGCACTCCGGTTAAATCCGAAACTTCTCCGGAACACTTCCGGTGTCCGAATATAGTCGTCCAATATATCAATCTTTATGTCTCGACCATTTCGAGACTCCTCGTCATGTCTGTGATCACATCCGGGACTCCGAACAACCTTCGGTACATCAAAACATGTAAACTCATAATATAACTGTCATCGTAACTTTAAGCGTGCGGACCCTACGGGTTCGAGAACTATGTAGACATGACCGAGACACCTCCCCGGTCAATAACCAATAGCGGAACCTGGATGCTCATATTGGTTCCTACATATTCTACGAAGATCTTTATCGGTCAGACCGCATAACAACATACGTTGTTCCCTTTGTCATCGGTATGTTACTTGCCCGAGATTCGATCGTCGGTATCTCGATACCTAGTTCAATCTCGTTACCGGCAAGTCTCTTTACTCGTTCCGTAATACATCATCCCGCAACTAACTCATTAGTCACAATGCTTGCAAGGCTTATAGTGATGTGCATTATTGAGTGGGCCCATAGATACCTCTCCGACAATCGGAGTGACAAATCCTAATCTCGAAATACGCCAACCCAACAAGTACCTTTGGAGACACCTGTAGAGCACCTTTATAATCACCCATTTACGTTGTGACGTTTGGTAGCACACAAAGTGTTCCTCCGGTAAACGGGAGTTGCATAATCTCATAGTCATAGGAACATGTATAAGTCATGAAGAAAGCAATAGCAACATGTATAAGTCATTCTCCTAACGAGGTGATCTCATTAATCAAATGACAACTCATGTCTATGGCTAGGAAACATAACCATCTTTGATTAACGAGCTAGTCAAGTAGAGGCATACTAGTGACACACTGTTTGTCTATGTATTCACACATGTATTATGTTTCCGGTTAATACAATTCTAGCATGAATAATAAACATTTATCATGATATAAGGAAATAAATAATACTTTATTATTGCCTCTAGGGCATATTTCCTTTAGGAGGGCGGCAGTTGATGGGTGGGATGGGGTGGCGGACGGAGGACGCCGGGGTTTCGCGGCTGGTGGAGAGGTAATTTTTGCGCCCACGGAGTACGGATAGAGAATCGGACGGGTGGGCGGGGGGGGGGGGGGGGAGAACCATGTTTCGGTCTGGGACGCGCTTGTTTTTGGCTTTTTTGAACAGAAGATGGGACGCACTTGTTTGAAATTTGGGAAAAGTACAAACTTTGCCCCCCTCTTAAATTTCGGACCTACTGCGGGTCGGGGGTAGGATGGTAATCCCAGGTGTCCCAAATAGTGGGCGGGAGCGATTTCGGCCGCGCGCATGTGTGCTTAGGCGGCCATTGTGTATGAATGTTTTTCGGAGGCGGTTGCGTGGCGTCTAGATGAAGCTACAAACCTACCCCGGTTTAGACCTTTGGACGTCGGGCCGGTAGGTTTCACGGGTCGGAGTTATTAGAAAAGTAATTTCCTTGTACTACCAAACATTTGTCTCACGCGGTTTCGGGCGAGTAGAGGCTTGTTTGGTGCTTCATTCGAAATTTTGAAACACAAGCATTCACGTTTAGAGTACTCTTGAACTTTGAGGATTGACCTAAATAGACAATATTAAATTTGACCTTGTATGTTTGAAAACCTCATTAAATTATCCGCTTCTTTTTGAAATTTTGACACTTGAAAATCCTATAACTACGATTATTTTGGAATGGAGGAGCTAAATTTGAATCTATTTTGTACACGACTACATATGCTATTATGTACAAAATCAGAGCAAAGATTGGTGCCCCCATAATTTAGGTATGATTTACAAATGCCATGATATCAAATTCAAATAATTGAATGGACTTCATGTTGAATTCGATTTTTTTAAACCACCTTAAGTTGAATTCAAATGTATGCTAGTTCATAGGTAGCTATTTATAATGTTCATTGTGTAACTTTTGTATGTATAATGTGCTTTACACACACAACATGAACTATACTCACGTTTATATTTGATTGCTAAAGCGATGCATTGTCTGGAGTTCAAAATACTAACTATGTGGATCAATTGTGTCGAATAATAACATAGACATGCTCAAATTCGATAGAATCTAGATGTCTGATGGATCAATGACCGTTCCTTACGCGAATTGCAAATATCATGATCACATCCTAATATTTGGATACAATTTATATCTTTAATCAATGTGTACATCAGTCTTTTACGTGTAGTTTCACTCTCCATCGGTGGTCCCTCACACAAGCTCACACACTCTCTCCCGAGGTGTCTTTCTCGCACACATGCTCTCGATAGTAGTGATAAAGGTTAGTGAAAACAGTCATAAATGGTCTATTTTTACGACTGTTTTCACTAACCTTTATCACAAGCACTCTTCCTCTCGCAAGCATACACACGCACAATCCCCATCGACCCTTTCTATATACATAGACTTGCCTGCGTGTCTCCTGTACACACATTATCTTTAGGCCCGTCTCTCACGCATTGTCTAACACCTCTCTTCCTAATCGACGAGTATGATTCTAGCAGAGCATTCTGTAGGATGCCCCTTAAAGTTAGGTTGGATGAATAGTAATATCAGAGATAAAGGAGTTACCTTAGTCCGAGAACCTAGGGTTACAAATCCTAGCCGACTTTGTTAGTGGACACAGTCCATCACAATTATGCTATCTTTGTCTTGTACGACTAGTCATCCATGGGTCTCCCTAAATGCGTCACGGGCCGACCAATGTGGCGCAGGACGGAACCGAACGAAGGGCCTCACCTCGACCCACCGGACCTCACGCGGTGACACACCCTCTGCCCCCACGTCTCGTTATCTTCTCACACCCACACATACCAAGATAGACACCACACACAAAAAAATATTCTCCTGGTGCCTCTATCCACTCCCCCCTTGCATATGCACACTCAAGGGAATCTCTCGCCGTGACGTCATATTCGTCTCTCTCTCTCTAGACCACTCTCATTTCTCGTGCTATCTCTCCCACGCCCCCCCTGCCGGCCCCTCTATCCATGCCTCTCTCGAATACGTAATACACACACATACCTCTCTAGGCCCTGCCAAATGCATCAACTACACATTCACACATGTTACATCACGTACCCCATTGATCTAAAAAGCCCTCTCTTCACGTTTATTTCGCATACAACATTCCTTTTGAATAAAGTGTGGCCAAAAAATTATTTTAGAATTTCTACATATATACAACATTACAAAGTTATATGGAGGAGTATGAACGCTAATTTGCATTGCATGGTGCCCACAATGATATTTATTCCGCACTGTGAATCTGTATATTTTTATACTATATATAAAGTTAGTCATAATAAAGATAAACGAAGAGCATCTCTCTCTCCATCGCATACCCCCCTCTATGCCCCTTTCACGTACGCACACAAACTATCTCCAGGTCCTCTAAAAGTAAGCCCCCAGCACATTCACGCTTGTTTCATCTTTCTCTCGCGATATATACAGTGACGATCATTGTATTTGAAGCGAAAGCACGATATGTACATTGGACTTCAGAATCCACTTATTATGGTCACCATTTACGTTTTGTGGTTATTATACAGTCACGGGCTCACCGTACAACTCTGTATTTGCTCAAGACACGACTAGTTGACTAGTTAAATGCCCCACGTGGCACCTCTAGTGTTGCATCACATTATCTCACTACCATCGGGCCCACCTGTCGGCTTGTATCTACTCTACATCTACACTCTTATAAAATATAAATACACTCTTATAAAAAACAGAGTTGGTGATGATGGTGTGCCTGCCATCCTGCAATATAGGCCGTCCAATTTATATCTGACGGATAGGAATGAAACTATGAATTTTTTGCAAAAAGGTACCCACACACCTCTCCACATTTGCAAATAAGGCCTTCCCTCGTTCATCCTTTTCTCTCACAAGATAAACTAGTCATACAAATGCATCTTGATGTTACGTGCAACGCACGGGCATCTTGCTAGTAAGAATGAAAACAAACGACAAAAAAATATTGGACGGTGGTTCGAAGTCATGACTGCGGGCACTGCGGACAAAGTGGCCTTGTATTGGTATGCTGAGCCGTCTGTTTTAACACACAGGAGCTGGTGTGGTGATTATACACACACGCACGCATGCACACGAACTGCATGCACGCACACTCACACGAACACATGCACCCACGCACGCACGCAACACTCACACGTACACACGCAGCCACGCACGCACGCAACACTCACACGCACACACGCACACACCAGTACACCACACGACCAACACACACTCTCACGCTCAAGTGCTCAACCTACACATGCATGCGCACACATCAGGCCCTGACAGACACATACACAACCAGGTGATTCCCGCGCACGGGTTGGAGTCTTGTCGCGCCTGCATAAATTTGTGTTTATCTGACCTTTTCCCTATGCGAACTGATAGGTGGGACCCACAAGGAACGTGGTCAATTTAACTAGTCAACATGGTGCCATGCAGACTATTTGGCCGGTAAACGGAGTGCAATCTGATGCTGAACCCTGAGCAAGTGACTGTATGATCACCGCAAAACGTATATAGTGACCGTAATCAGCTTATTCTGAAGTTCGGTGAACGTATTACGCTTTTCTCTCTGTAGGCCCTCCAAAACTACATCTCTACACGTTCTCGCATGTTACATCTAACAACTATGCAATACAACACTACTACTACACTCTAACACAATAAATCATATGTGTTTTTAGTTTTACTAGATATCATATTGTTATTTAATTATTCAGTTTGCATACATTAAAATTGCCTTTGAAATGTATGGCCAGTATCATATACCGCGCGGGAAAAATCCCGCCCTTTCTTGTTTAATCGGGTTTGTATCGATAGATCGTGCGAAACAACAAAACTATAGTACTACACAGTACAAGTGATAGTTCACTGGGCCGTCGTGTCGTGTACTCCTCCGTCGTAAGAGTGGAGCACTCGCTTTCATAAATCTTCTAGTCCCTTTCGCCGACATGTGGGACATCAAGCTACCGGGTCCACGTGCCATACCGGAATACAGTGCAGAGCAGCCGGGGTGAAGCACCCAGTCGTGGCGCCAGCATAGTAATGAGCAATGAGGCGTCAAATCACAAAGTTGCACCTTTCCCGCAGTTAAGTTGGAGGGACGAAGTAATAATGCTAAAAAAAGAAGTTGGAGGGATGAAGCAACCATCATTTCACTTGTTGCTGAATCCGCTTCTCCCTCATCTTCTTCAAGTTAACCACGTGTTGCTTCTGCCGTTGTTCTGCCTCATGTGGGAAGCGGATCGGCTTGGTAAAGCACTGACATGTGGGACCGCATGTTAGCAAACCGCCAGGACAACGCCCTCTGAAAATAAGAAACCTCCCCCACCATCCGCGCGGCAAAATCACCTCCTTTTTACTAATCTTGATTCTATAATTTTTTAGATCAATATAATTGAGATTTGTATAGATAGCACACAGGAGCAAAACCAAGTGGTACGGTTAAGGGCATCCACAATGTGTAGCCAAATGTGAAAATAGCTTTTGGCATCGTGGGAACCATTATGGACGGTGTTGCCAAAGCCAAAAGGATGGAACCGAAGCTCCCTGATTGATTGATTGAAGGAATAGAAAATGCAACGTCTCTCCTCTTTCTCCCGTGCTTGGACGCATGTACAGTATAGAGTACAGAGTCTACTCCCCTGTCCCTTCTATCACAAATCACAAAGCAGTGAGGCATCAAATCACAAAGCACGGATGAAGCAACCATCATTTCACTCTTCGTCGACTCCGCTTCTCCATCGTCTTCTTCGAGAAACCATCTCACCGCACTAAGCTGGACGGACGACGCTATTGTGTATGAGTAGTACTAGTACATTTACGCGTCCTTTGGTTCAACAGACTTCCTGGATGCAAATAAGGTGGTTGTCTCGGCTTGCAGGTGGCACTTGCGAACGACTTACCGTGGTCTCCCTCACTCGGTGTTCTCTGTCGAACGCACTTCGCCAAACCACAATGTTCGAGATATCATCGACGTCGCCGCAATGGGGAAGGAAGTCAAATATAGTTACTACTTCCATTTTGTTGTACACAAGGCCAGTATATCAAAATTACAATTTGCAAAAGGCCACTAACACTAATCGAGGCAAAATTGATGGGGTTTGCCTCGTACTAGCAACCAAGGACATTAATATCCCCTGCATGCATGCGGAAGCGAGAAGGTTGGTTTGCATGGCGCTGCATTAATCAAGCGATGAGGAGTGAGATGGTTAGCTCTTTGGGCTTTGGAGAAAAAAATATGCATTAATTGACACGTGAAACGAGGATTTGTATCAATTAATCCCGCGAAGGAAACCCCGCCTTTCTTTTTTAACACTAGTACTCCTAGTACGTAGTACGTACTTATCCTGTTTGGGTCTAGGCCTTGCATTGCCATACTTCGCCACACATTTTTTGCCAAGCTTGCCTAAAGTTTTCAAAATGAAAAGGAGGTACACTTGCGCACGGCTGTCGCGGTCGCACCGCACCCTCACACGGTCGCTCCTGCACGCCGCGGTCGCACCGCACCCTCACACAGTCGCTCCTGCACGCCGCAAACCCAACCAAGGGAACGCACCCTCACTGACATGTGCTGTCGCATGTGAACAAACCAAACTCAGCCATCCTACCGTTGACACATAATTTTCGTTCATAGAGTATGTTTATCCAACCGCATGTCGGGGAGTATCCGTACGGCCCGTGCGGTGGTCTGTTGGGGAAGAAGAAGAGGTGAGGAAGAAGGGTTAGGAGACGTAGGATATACATCCAACTGGCTGAAATGGTAGACTGACCCAAGTCAGGCGACTTGCATAACAATATATGTTTTTACACAGCAAAAGATCCATAAAAACAACAACATAAAGAAAAACTATCACTGCTCGCGGAACGAGACGACCTCGTCGTCTTTGGCTGCCGGTGCGAACCAGCCATAGCTGCCGACGTGTGTCTCCGCACCGTGGTTGTCCTCGGCCTCCAGCTACTCATTCACACGGAGTGTGCGGGCGCTCTGCACGGATGAGAGCACCACCCGGTTCAAGTCGAGGACGTCGGTTCCGCCTGCAGGAGGGCCTTGATGGTAGCGGCATCCATGCGCTCCGCGTCGAGTTGAGCCTCCGTCGCTCGGTTCAAGTCCAGGACGTCCGGTTCTGCCTGCAGGAGGGCCTCGATGAGAGCGGCATCCGCGCACTCCGCGTCGAGTTGAGCCTCTGCCGCCCGG